>NC_054534.1:52816594-53099094 GCF_017654505.1 Polyodon spathula | reverse complement strand
TCCTAAGGCTCAGTGCATTATTTGTCAGGAGGTTTTGTCAAACAAAACTCTTAATCCTGCAAAATTGAGATGCCATTTATCTACAAGCATTCAGAATGTGAAAAAAATGAAAGAAAAGAAGCAAGAACTTTGCCATCAGCAACTTTCAATGCGCAAAATGACAACTTTCCTTGCTGACCTGGTAGAGAAGATTCAAGCCCAGGAATAACATTAAGTTAGGTACATTACATAAATACTTTACTTTCTACATGTTCTTATATGTATACACATAAAAAAGTAATTTTGAATGCTGTTGTGAACAAAATATGTGGCAAGTGGTCCATGTGAAAAACCTAAACACCAAGGTGGTCCCTACATTGAAAAAGGTTGGGAACCACTGCCCTACTGTAATTATTAAACACTATGTTTTATTTGCCGGTAAGAGCTGACAATTCTGAAAAAGATGAGAAATTGTCAGGCTACTACACCCTTACCTGTTCTACCTCATGTTCTGACAAGGCTTCCCAGCACACACTGCTTAACTGGTTGTGGCAATGTTGCCCCGCCCCTGTGTGTATTTCTATGTTGTATGTTGCGTGTTGTATGTTAATATTGGTTTGTAGTCATTGGTACACAGGATGTAATATGGGTTACAAGCACAGGTGTTTAAAATGTATATTTGTATTTAGGTATGAGGATTGCACAGCACTTCACGTGCAGGTAAAATTTAATAATATGTGAGCATAATGAATTGCACTTTATTAATTCACGTGCAGTTGTACCGAGACTCCAATTGAATGATTGATTAGCAATCGAGTCTCGGTACAGCCGCATAAAAGCAGAATGTTTTCACTCACTCGGGGTTGTGTGTTCGGTGAGTGGAGAACAGGTGTGGAGAGGAGAAAGTAAAAAGTAACGTATATAATAATAGCAGCTCACCGTGTTTGTCTGTGTAGTTCATTTTTGTTTGTCTCTTTGTTTTGGCTGCCATTGCCGTGTCCTGTGTTTTTGTTTGTCTTTACCACCTTTTTTTTTCTGTCTGTTTCATTATTAAATGCTGAGCGCAAACAATCACTCAGCTTCACCAAACTCCACCTCTCTGTTGTTTATTTGTTAATTCCTGGTTCTGGTCAGACGTCACCAACTGCAGCTGTCTTTGTGACACTGGTACAGTAGGTGCACTTCAGACAACACGTGCAATCAACACTGGGCAGGTTAGGTCATGTCTAAAACCAGAACAATCCCGGTTGTTTTCATGTTTTCATACAATTATAGACTTTGAAAAGCTAATTAGGATAGTTGGAACATTAACACATCTGGAGTCAAGTTATTTATTGTGTACTTTTCCAAGTATACAGGTATTTACAACCATCATAACGATTTCAGCTTTTTTCTTTCTTTTTTTGATTTTGGTTTTGTTTATGAAGGACACAAAAACATGTGCTTGATGCACTGGAAAAGAAATTTGATGTATGTGTGGAGCATCTAAAGGCACATGATGTAAAAATAAAAATGGGAGGCGACTAGGCTATAATATCTCGTGCTCACGCGATAGTAGCTTCCCTTTTTAATGTATCCTGTGTCCCTTTAAGGGTTCTGTAGTAATGAGATCATTGAAATTAGACAAATAATGTTACACAAGCATTTTCCAACCAATCAGTCCATTAACTTATAGATCTTTCTTATCCATTTATGAAAGTGACTCTTCTAAACCTCTAAAGGATATCTATTAGGCAGTTTCACAGAACCTTTGAAACCTAAGCAACCCACTGGTGACTACACATGTTGTCTGAAGTGAACCCATCTACTGTACCAGTTAAAAATAAAAACTGCAATAGCTTGGTTGGATAAGTGTCCATCCCACTTGTAATAGCAATCCTAAATCAGCTCAGGTGTAACCAATCACCTTCAAAATCATGCACCAAGTTAAGTGGCCTCCACCGGTGTTAAATTATAGTGATTCACAGCAAAGACTCAACCATGAGCACCAAGGAGCTTTCAAAAGAACTCAAAGTTTTGACAAAGTTGTTGAAGGGCACAGATCAGGGGATGGGTATAAAAAGAATATCAAAGGCCTTGAATATCCCTTGGAGCATGGTCAAGACGATTATTAAAAAGTGAAAGGTGTATGGCACCACCAAGACCCTGCCTAGATCAGGCCGTCCCTTCAAACTGAATGACCGAGCAAGAAAGAAACTGATCAGAGAGGCTACTTTGCAAGAGCTACAGACTTTTATGACCAAAACTGGTCAAAGTGTGCATGTGACAACAATATCCCAACACTCCACAAATCTGGCCTGTATTTTACTCAAGAAAGCCCACCTTGAATCCCGTTTGAAGTATGCAAAAAAACACTAAGGAGATTCTGTAAAAAGTTTTGTGGTCTGACGAAACAAAAATTGAACTTTCTGGCCTAAATGCAAAGCGTTATGTTTGGCGCAAACCCAACACAGCGTATCACCCAAAGAACACCATCCCTACTGTGAAGCACCGGATTTAATGGACCATATCCTGATCTCAATAAAACCATTTTTAATCTTTAACATTTGTTCTGTTTTATGTTGGGTTTTGCTGGCTACAAAAGTTTATAATTGGCAGCGCTGTGCTTATGCTAGGCTAGGTAAATGCAATATTTTTCGTTCTTCTTATGCATCTTTATTACTTTCAGGGTATGGATCAATTATCCTTAAAATTTGTTAACCAGAACACTATACTATAGTTAAGTTTCTTGACAAAAGCTTCAAAGAAAAGACTTTGTCAGTTACTTCATATATTCTAATGTGTGGTAAACAAAGCCAATACTCATTGTCAGTCTTTTCACAGTATGGGTAGAAACAATAGATTGGCTTTATATTTAAATATCTTAACTAATACATTCTAAAATTAATGAACTTTAAGCCAAGAAGCAACTATGAATATATCCAATTTTCATCAAACAAACATGCATAATGAGTCAATACCAGTACTCACTATTTTTGTCTCTTACAAAGCAATTAAACAGTTTGGAAACCATCCCACTGGTGCATTTTCTTAGGAAAATAATGTCATTCCCAGTGTGATTCTTAATTTGGTAAATAGCTTAACATGGTACTTCTATTTCATACATTGGTGCACAATAAAACCTATATTTACCTCCTTTTATACACCTTTTTCTGAGAGAAATAGATAATCCGTTGTAAAGTGTTAGAGCTCTTCTGCAATATTTGTAAATGTAAATTAGCATGTGTGGATGCCGGGAGGTTAGAAAATCTGACAGTTTCTCCTTTTTTAATGAATATAAAGCAGATCAATGTTTGGCATGGCTCGTGAGGAGATTTTTTTAAGTTGACCAAGATGTTTGTGGAAAATGTATTCAAAGAATAGGAAGAGAAGTTAAATACTGGATGTACTGTACTATTTATTTCAGACGCAAATAGCAGTAACTGTTTTAAAATATCACCGTAAAAAACGATGAAAGTTAAAACATTGTCAGTATTAGAACAATGTTATATTGCAAATATCATAACATGGAGGGATGGGTAAAAAAAAATCTGTTTAAATGTGATTTGAATCAATATGTACCGTACTGCTACACAGGCTGTATTTTTGCAAATCTTGGAGATATCATTTGGTTCTTTTCAACAGTTGCTTTAAATTGAAGTCTTCAATGATTTGATCCAGCAATGCTTAAAAATTCAGACCTGGAGATGCAGCATCCCCAGATATACATCTTGAAGATTTTAAACTGTTTCAGGATGAAATTGATTTAAACATCATGGCTTAAAAAGGTTTTATGGATAAATAAATTGCTATAGTTTTGTTTTCCTGTACACACAATAGGAATATTGAAAGCTGGCTACATTTTGTATAGACTTGTGACAGGATAGTGTCACTGGCAAGGCTTTTTTTCCGACAGGAGAGACACTTAGACACAAGAAGCCTCAAGTTTAAGAGCTATTGCACACTTTAGTTACAAATCCCCTCCCTGCCAACCCAACATTCCCCACACACACCTATACATTACACTGGCAGGGTTTCTTCACAAGGCTTTGGAAGTTTTTGTTTCAGACTGGTTAGAGCTCACTTGAAGTTTTTAGATGTGTACGTTTGCTATCTGTGCACATAGATGTCTGAATGCACCCATTGGCCTTTATTTCAGAAAGTTAGTGTGATTTTTAGAGTTCTAGACTTTAATCGGCCCTGTCTAGGCAGAATATAAATTAATATTGTACTGCTTGTACAATAGGAAGTGATGTAATGTTTGTATATTGTTTAAATGTTTGGACCTATTACCTGTTTTTGAAGAAAGAAGAAGTAGGTGTATGTTTCATAGCAATGGCTGCAAGCAGTCGTCGCTGGAAACTCTATTCCAGTGTTATAGAAATTAAAATAATACATGATAAATCACAATAAACTACAGGAAAGATTAAGATTGAAGTCATGTTTGAAGGGATTGAAATTGAAACCAGTGCCATTGCCTGTAATGCCTGCTCGTAGTATGATAAATATTACTTGGAACTGACATTTTGTAAACAACTTTCAGGAGGTTTAAATAGACATTCAGGAGGTTAGAACTCTGAATTTGCTAAATGAAAATTACCCTCGGTCCAATGATCACAACGGTGTCCTGATCTGCTGGGGGCCTAGTATATTGTTTAGTATTTTGTACAGTATATTCAAAGTGTAACAAAGTCTGAAAGTTCTACTTTTGTATGTACAGGTATTTTCCTTTACATTTTTGTAAACATTATTGCATGTGTAATGCAATTACAGTCTCATAACCCCTTGCTGCAAATGAATTAATGGGTTTTTGACACTACAATGTCAAGTCTGAAAACAGCATACAAACTGGGGATTGTGAAATATAATTCCATGCAATTAAAAAGTTATCCTACAAATAGAATACTATATGGAATATATTATCACACAAAAATATCTCAAGTTGGCTTTGGGCAGTAATGCATGATTGGCAGAGCCACGAGTGCATTAGCAGCCCAAAACCAATGACACATATATTATTGAGTGATAATAACATGTTCTCTCCCGAATGTTTTTCTGTGTTTCTTAAAGCATACAAAAGTGAATAAAACATTTCTATATTTATTGTTTGTCGGTTTTTCACCTGTTGCAAATCTTTTAGATTAACAAGAAATGTAGAATAAATATTTTTTATGTCTATTACTTTCATTCATAAACTGCTGAAATAAAAAACAAAAAATTAAAATTAGAAAAAAAAAAGAAGCCCCCTATCCACGACCAGTGTATGCGCTTGGGATACAGAGGAATGGGCAGACTCGCCACGCTTGGGCCACACAGCTGTACTACATGCGATATTGCTGACAAACCTATACTGAGTGGTGGTAAAACAAAAGGGGGGATTATATTAAAAAGGTATAGTACGCTGTGTTGTCTTATTTTGTTTCTCTTGTATCTCTCACAGTTTTTTTTCCTTGCTCTTTTAAAAACATTAAAGTCCTTAAATTTTTCTGTTATTGGTCTGAACCTCATTGTTTGAGTTCTCGTCATTGTTTGATTGGATGGCCATGTCTTTATTTTGAGTGCATTATTTCTTTTCCTTTGTACTGTGCTTCTTGTAGCGATAGTAACCACGGTAGCAGTTTTTTTTTTTAAATGAAACTGCAGCCAGAGAGTGTCATGACATAATATGTATACTGTATTATAGAAATGTAGATTTTGCACATACCCACGTATGATGTATATATATAGTATATAGTCAACTTGTTGCTCACCACACAGGCTCTCACAGGTTCTTTTCCCTTCAAAGTCACAACCCAACACACAGGATTGTACTGAAACAGCGCTCACGCGCACTTTTAATAAACAAATTAAATAACAAAACAAAAACCTAACTCCTTTTTGGAGCACTAACTAAACAATCACCAGGAACCTAACTACTATCCCGCACATTTAAGCTGTTTACCGGTACCCAAAACACCAAACTTTCACAGGTTTCACACAATACCTTACTTTGAATATGACTGCTTGCTTGCTTGCTTGCTTGCTTGCTTACGCACGCACGCACGCACGCACGCACGCACGCACGCACGCACGCACGCACGCACGCACGCATAGAGTCAGGCTCTTCTCTCAGCAGCAGCCTGGAACAGGCTGGCTGCCTCTCTTAAATACCCTGCACCTGGCTCTAATTTACAATTAGCACCAGGTGCAGGGGATTATCTAAACAATAAAACAATTACTCAATTAAACCCCGTAACACCCAAATGTGCATTCTCACATTGTTTTAGCAGGGAAGGATTTTAACCCCCTCCCTGCTATCTCACAATATATATAATATATATATATATATATATATATATATATATATATATATATATATATATATATATATATATATAGCATTTTGTTTATATGGAAACATAGACTATCGCTTAAGGAAACCTATAGTGTTTATAAACAGCTTCTCAGTGTGTTTAGGGAATATTGGACAAAATGTACTAAACTTTTATAAACCCCATCACTTTTCAGACACCATGATTTATTATTTGTTTTGTCCTGATTGATGTTGCGCTCGTAATTTCAATCCCCTGATAGAGCCTAATGGTTTGGTTATTAATAGACATTACAACCTCCTGAGTATTTCATGGCTACATATTTTAGAACCTGCTGAATAATACATTAACATTAATATATAATTTCAACAGAAATGGGTGTGAGGGACAAGGGAGTGATGGCAAGTCATTAAACTTGGTTTATTAATCTCTGTGTTGCAGTCTGTAAACCATAAGTAAACAATCTGCAGCTGAATGGCAACTAATGGAGGATGGCAAAGTAGATGTATCACTAGAATATAATGCATTGAAGAATCCCTTCACTGACCTCGTAGGGGTTTATCAAGAATATCTATGGGGCATATTAAATCCAAAATTCTATTGTTAGTGATATATCACCAAAAACATATTTTTGTAAATTAGCAGCAAATCATGGGGTTGAATTGTTAAACAATAAATAAAAATGAAGTGCAATGATGAGAACGTTTTCTATTGTATATTTATATTTGCTTACACAGAAGTATGTGCATCGTACATTTATAATAGAAATTGAAACATTTCTAAAGGATTTCATTATATATTGTATTTATTTAACAATTAAAAACAAACTTGTGTATCAAGTCAGCAGAGAAATCTTAATGAATGCCAACTGTCAGCAGTTATTTACAAATGTTTGTACAGCAAAGTAAACTCTTGGTACTGTATCTCCTTGTATGGTTCTCAACCATAAGAAAACTTATATTACAAAAGTGCAGAGGTATTTTAAAACAAATAAGCAATGAGAGGAATTCTGCATCTCTGTAAGCTTCTCATTTATTTATATAATGCTGTACGTGCTTATAGTTATAACTTTTTTTTTCAAATACATTACCTTAAATAACTGTGTTTAAATGCTGGAATACAACATTTGCCTACGCTACACGGTAACTCAAACATGTTAGCAGAACACACCTGGAACATAGCAAGGAGAGAGGGGAAGACAATTGAAAGAACAGTGTATTCTCAAGTATTGCTTCAAAAAATCCATTAGTTTTTTATGGCAGCAAAAATAAACCCAAAGATGTGGCTACCTTAAAAGATCTAAAAGTGCATCAATAAAACTATTGCATATGAAAAGTATACATGAAAAGAGGTCCACATTTCATGTAAATGTTTTCAGATTTGTGTACGTAGTGAATGCTTCTTTTACAGTAACTTTTTTACACAGTTGAGCTGAGAAACAGCTACAGAAGCTCTAGAAATGCATTTCTGTAGACTTGCCAGCAGATGGCAGCAGAGTATTTTAAATGAGTGTAAAATCAGTTGTTTTTTGTTCTGGAATTATTAGTGAAAACAAAAGAGATGTCTTTTGCTGCTTGAAATATTGTGTTGAATGTCTTCGTACGTGATGAAGTCCAGACAACAGCCAGCTGGGAAATGCCTTCCTGATTCTTAGAGTAGAAGAAGAACCATATACACTGAACAAAAATATAAACGCAACATGCAAAAATTTCAAAGATTTTACTGAGTTACAGTTCATATAAGGAAATCAGTCAATTAAAATAAATTCATTAGGCCCTAATCTGTGGATTTCACATAGTCACATATACCTTAAAAAAAAGGTAGGGCGTGGATCAAAAAACCAGTCAGTATCTGCTGTGACCTCCATTTGCCTTATGCAGCGCGACACATCTCCTTCGCATAGAGTTGATCAGGCTGTTGATTTTTGCCTGTGGAATGTTGTCCCACTCCTTTTCAATAGCTGTGTGAAGTTGCTGGATATTGGTGGGAACTGGAACACACTGTCGTACACGTCGATCCAGAGCATCCCAAACATGCTCAATGTGTGACATGTCTGGTGAGTATGCAGACCATGGAAGAACTGGGACATTTTCAGCTTCCAGGAATTGTGTACAGGTCCTTGCGACATGGGGCCATGCATTATCGTGCTGAAACATGAAGTGGTGGCAGCAGATGAGTGGCACGACAATGGGCCTCAGGATTTTGTCACGGTATCTCTGTGCATTCAAATTGCCATCGATAAAATGCAATTGTGTTCATTGTCCGTAGCTTATGCCTGCTCATACCATAACCCCACTGCGACCATGGGGCACTCTGTTCACAACGTTGACATCAGCAAACCGCTCACCCACACGATGCCATAAACGCTGTCTGCCATCTGCCCGGTACAGTTGAAACCGGGATTCATCCATGAAGAGCACACTTCTCCAGCATGCCAGTGGCCATTGGAGGTGAGCATTTGCCCACTGAAGTTGGTTACGATGTCGAACTGCAATCAGGTCAAGACCCTGGTGAGGAAGACGAGCACGCAGATGAGCTTCCCTGAGACGGTTTCTGACAGTTTGTGCAGAAATTCTTCGGTTGTGCAAACCCACAGTTTCATCAGTTGTCTGAGTGGCTGGTCTCAGACGATCCCAAAGGTCTTTAAGCCGGATGTGGAGACCTGGGCTGGCATGGTTGCACGTGGTCTGCGGTTATGAGGCCAGTTGGACTTACTGCCAAATTCTCTAAAACAAAGTTGGAGGTGGCTTATGGTACAGAAATGAACATTAAATTCTCTGGCAACAGCTTTGGATATCTGTGGCTTTGTGTTGTGTGACAAAACTGCACATTTTGGAGTGGCCTTTTATTGTCCCTAGCACAAGGTGCACCTGTGTAATGATCATGCTGTTTAATCAGCTTCTTGATATGCCACACCTGACAGGTGGATGGATTGTCTTGGCAAAGGAGAAATGCTCACTAACAGGGATGTAAACAAATTTGTGCACAAAATTTGAGAGAAATAAGCTTTTTGGGTGTATGGAAAATTTCTGGGATCTTTTATTTCAGCTCATGAAACATGGGACAAACACTTTACATGTTGCGTTTGTATTTTTGCTCAGTGTATATGTCTACTGTATATTTATTTACATAAAGGGATAAGGCAGAAGATATATTTCCAGTACATGTACAGCAATGTTATGTGGGATACTTGATCGATGTCTCAGTGATGTTTGCTTGTTTTCTATATGCGGAGGACATCATATTCTATAGCAGGGGTGCACAATTCCGGTCCTGGAGGTTTCTTATTAGCACATTGAACCAATTATATGTCCTTCCAGATCTAATCAATTAGATGACTTCAGATACTGAGGACCAGATTTGTGAATCACTGTTCTATAATTTGTACCTGAAGTCAAATCCATTGACTAAACCAGTGTGGTGTAGGTTTCTGCAAAACTATATCCATAAAATGAATACAAATGTTTATCTAAACCAGGGGTTTTCAACCAGGGGTACTTGTACCTCTAGGGGTACTTCTAAGGGTCATGGTGGTACACAGGATGACCAGAAATGCTAAATTAAAAATGAAGGTGAAAGAAAATAACGACCTTGAATTAATTTTTAACTGTATTATATATTATCTCTAAACTCTTAATTTTTTTGCTTAGCAGCTGAAAGTTTACAGTTTAAAAAATTATCAATCACCTGTACGTGATTTCGAGTGAGTGGGTTTCCATTTTAGAAAAGCAATAGCAGCTGGTTGAATTGTTTTCGATGTTTGATGGAGTACATCCAAGAGTATTACAGGGGGGATGAATTTCTCACAAAATTCAAGAATACACAAAAGAGTCTACAGAAACTATTTATTAAATGGCACATAATTGTTCTTAATTGTTCACATAATTGTTCTTAGCACGTGGTAACATGGTACACATGGAGACTATTTTGGATTAACTAAAATAACTTTGGCAAATAGAAAGCCAATACATTTGTTTCCATTGAGATTCACAAATAGAGATTCATTCCGTGCATCCAAAGACTTGTAAAGTTTTAAGAATTAAGCCTACTGTTTGGTATTCTGTCCCAGCAGTTTGACAGTCCCAAACTGTTGTGACAAAAATAATACAAAATAAATAAATATATTCTGCATTTTGTTGCAACTGTGGTAACATTCAGTAGGGCAAAAAACATAAAGGAGTACTTGAGGTGAAACCTCCAGACAGCAGGGGTACAATTTTAAAAAAAGGGTTGAAAAACACTTATATAAATCAAAGAGCTTTTTGACAAAATTTATTAACAGAGGACAGGGTGTTGCTTTATTTTAATGGCCAGTTTATTAACTTTTGTCAAGTAGTTTACTAACCTGTTTTACTAACAGAATACCCTAATGCCACAAGTGATTCTCATCTGTTTTAGTTTATTTTATCAGTGAAATATGTTTCATTTAAAAGAAAAAAGAATACTTATTTTTTATTTTATTTTTTTATAAAATAACTGTTAACAATAAAATAGCATTTATTAACATAATTTAGTTGGCTTGTAATGCTCATAATTGCAAAAGTGACCATTATCGTAGATTGTGACCTAAAACTATATTTTTACTGTATTATCTTTCATGAATAATAGCAAATGCTTAAAAATTCATGTGATTGATTGTAAACTCGGTTGCTTTTCTGAAGGAGAATCCGCCCCTAACCAACACGTCATCAGCAAGAGCATAAAGGCTCTTTGTGTTATTCTCCCATGTCGCTTCTTTTGTTTCGGCCTCTCAGTCAAGCGCTGGGAAGCCGAAAGAGAAGTCGACCACTTAGAGCCTGGAGGAAGGGCTACCCTTAGCCACGGATTCCCTGAGGTTTCCCCCTAAAAAAAAAAATGATGTGAGTTGGGTTTTTTCCGAAAGAGCTGAGGTGGGCTGGCTATCAGATTTTTCATTAAGCGTAGCTTGCGGGCGTCAAAGACAAATGACGACAGGCTGAGCAGACGGAAAAACCCGGGCAAAGCCACCCAACCAAAGAAACACAAACAGGCGCGGTCGGCGCCGGGTGAGGACAGCAAAAGAAACAAGATAACACAGAGCTCTGGCCCCAGACAACAAAACAAGGATACAAGAAATAGCACACAAACATATAATCTTTAAGTACCTGCACATCCGGATATTTAAATTTAGTTTCTCCTCTCTCTCACTCCTCGCTTGCTCTCATTCCTCCTCTCGAACACCCAGCCCCTTAAGACATATTATCAGTACCATAAGCGATTAGCAACAAATTAAGTCACTTACTCCTTCGGAATGGCCACCTTCTGCACGATGTTATAATTATTTGCTCCCATCCTGCTGCAAACCATACCAAACTAAAACCCGCCCATATCACCAAATACTGAACACAACAGCCGTGACGCATTCGCCGTCCTCTGTCAACACAATATACAAGTAACAAATAAAAGTGGAGACCCTGTTCTAACAATAAACAAACAATAGAATAACCCGAGCACACTTGACCGAACGCCAATCTCCGCCTGACTCCTCAGGTCCCTAGAGGGTTAAATACTCCAAGCGGAGCCATCGTAGGTAGATCTCTTCCCCCATGACTTCCAGACAAGTGTCAGAAAGTATATTGGTCAGGACTGTTACGTTAGTCCGTGAATAGGAGTTTGTCGTCTGGTCTCATAAGAGCAAGACCTCCATCATGCCCCACTCCCCTTTGTGGGTCTTCAGCCTTGTGTTATTCTCCCATGTCGCTTCTTTTTGTTTCGGCCTTTTGCTCAGTCAAGCGCTGGGAAGCCGAAACAGGAGTCGCGCAACCGCTTAGAGCCTGGAGGAAGGGCTACCCTTAGCCACGGATTCCCTGAGGTTTCCCCCTAAAAAAAAAAATGATGTGAGTTGGGTTTTTTTCCTTAGCTGAGTGCTGAGCAGTTCATATTTCGTTCTGCAGGGTGCGTGGTCAGGCTGGAGAGGCTGGGCTCTTTCCCCCGGTGCAGTCATGCTCCAGGGGAGGGTCCGTGTCTCAGCTGCTCATTTTCATTATATTTTTCATATTGTGGGGTGCATTAATCATTATTAGTGTTCCATTCATGATTTGGCAGACTCAACTTTTTGGGGGAGGTGGCTCAGAGTCATTCCTATCTGTGGCACTGGGACGCATGTAACTGTTCATGTTTTTTCAGCCGGCCTCCAGTAGGGCTCGAGTCATTCCATCCGTGGCCCTGGGACGCATTTAATTACAAAAAATTCGGCCGGCCTCACCGTGCCACGGACGAGGCCTCCGGCCACATTTATTATTCGCCCTGAGCATCCATCAGAGTAATCAGGCCCTGAGCGTCTGTCACAGTTCACTACACCATCTGCAATTGCAATCAGTACATCTCATCCATGGAGGATTCTCCGTTCTGAATTGTATATTCATGTGGGGAAAGGACTGTTTATGTAACGCTCAGAATACAAATGGACTACAGTTGCTATACTGATTACTGTAAAAACCCTTTGTGGCAGGAAATGGCGTTGCGGTGACCCAGACCAGAATGAGGAACAACAAAAACAAAGGTTCGGTGCAGTGGCGCGTGCTCCGTTTTATTTAAATCAAAAAATAAACACAATATTTAAACAAAAATAAACACTTGCTCCCAGAGCAGAAATAAAACAATTAAACAAAATAAATCTCGAACACAAATAATGAATTAAGGTCCGGCTGGGCAGTAGCCTTCACGGATCCTTATATTCTTTTAAATTTAGTTTCTCCTCTCTCACTCCTCGCTCGCTCTCGTTCCTCCTCTGAACACCCACCCGAGTGTAGAGAGCTGCAGGTATTTATACAGGTGACCCATCCACATTATAAAACTAGTGCAGAAGGTGGCCATCTCCCGAATTAGGTGTGACTAATTTGTTGCTAATCGGGAGATGACCACGTTCTGCACTAGTTTTATAATGTGGATGGGGCTTCCCATCCACGCTGCAAAACAATAACAAAACTAAAAGCACAGCTACGCTGTCGTACAAAATAATAAACAAACAAACAAAATACCCGGCGGTTCGCTGTCATCTATAAACACAAATATAAAACAATAAACACATACAAAATAACAACACAGGGGTGGAGGGGGAGACCCCGTTCTAAAAATAAACAAAAACACGAATAAGTCTGATACACAGGTGTGACTTCCTTTTACGGTAAGTGTTCTTTTCAGAAGGACAATGCAGTAAAGTTGGCTGTTGTCAGTCAGAATAAGATTTTATTCTGCTCCTCTCATGTTGCTGTTGCTCTTGTCTAAAATGTAGCTGTACAGTAATTCTATTTTACCATACATTAGCATGCTATCATAGCATTACCTTTTTGGTACCCCTAGGTGCTGTAGTTGGAAATATTCACAAACAGATGTGATACACCTCTAGGCTGGAATTAAAATGGAAAGCAAATTCTCTACTCCCCCATCAGTATTAGAAAACATATTCTTTGTTTTTATTTTGGTCTGCCTCAAAGCCTTTTTATACATAATGTGATGCAGCTGTCAGTAATAAACATGGGCTATAAATCATCCAACAGCAGACTATTTGATTGTATTTGTTTCATCAAATTGTATGAGCTCCACAAACAACGCTGTATAAGCAAAATACAGGAACCATATTTAAAATGTCTGATCTACCTTTTTTGGTCTGAAAAGAGTTGCTAGCTTTTAATACCATTATATGATATTGTTCATCTCTTGTTTCTCCTATCCCATATATAATTGTTCATCCAATTTATTTATACCTACAGTATAATTTCAACAAGTATGCTTTCTGTCTTTCTGAAATGGAATATGTCTAAGTGGAGAATAGTTAAGAGTGGACAAATCAGTGTCATTAACATTACTCTAGGCAAATTGTATCTCCCTTCAGAAAAGAACAACACAAGATAAACACCTTAATCTATTGCAGTGCCAGCGCTAGGTTCTACTGGGCCCTGGTGGAAGACTATGCAGTAGACACCCCCCCCCCCACACACACACGCACAAAAAAAAAAAAAAGTTCTGTTCGGGCCTTTGTATCGCATTTCCCGGCAGAGGAAACACACCTTAACATTAATCTATTAGCAGAGTCCACGCTCAGCATCCCACCTCCATTCCCAACATAGGAGGCTTGTTTCTAGGGAGCTGACATCATTGCCTTATGACTTTTGCTAGTGCATTGTTGCCTTGTTGACTAAAATAAAAACCGCTTCAGCAAGTAGATATTTAATTTGCTTTTTGTTATTGTGCAATATGTGTCTATATGATAACAGTACAATATTAATGTTTTGTTTTTAATTGTTTTGTATATTGTTGTTTGTGACGTGAAGTACAAAATAAAAAGAACAGTAACTCTAAGTGCCTATGTATATTGCAGCTAAGGCACATGCACTTAGACAGTAAAAATGGGGAGCCAGCTCTAGGACCGTGATATATCCGAATCCACAGTATAGCCAGGTGCAATATAATGATGGGTGGGTGTAGTAATAAAGACATTGGGCTAGGAAGAGCAAGGTTCAAACACAGGACCATAGTTTCAAAGCATTATTTAACTGAGTAGATAGTGTAAGAGGGCTTAACAGGCTATGAATAGTAGTGCTTAAGTTGTTTGTTTACAGTTTTGTAAAATCAACAGCTTTTTTATCCTTTAAAAAAAAACACCGCAGTCTCTTAGGGCCTCATTCACTAAAGCATCTTATGCTTTAAGGCACGCCTGATCCTCGGATAAGGTGCACACTAATCCTTATTCATTACTGTGTTACGGTGCACCTTAAAGCATAAGGTGCACGTTAACACACATGCCTTAAAAATAAGGTGTTATGCCTAATGCACTGTAATGAATTCAAACGATGATGTGGAAAGATCTCACTGATGAGGGGAATGGTATGCACACGATATTTACTAAATCGTGCTAACCATAAAATGCACTTTAAATCGCATTCTTAGTAACACTGATGGAAAGCAGGTGTTATGAGCTGAGATCCTTCTTATTACATTTTTCACATCATGGAGGCACTCCTTGCTAACAATATCATGTTTTAGTTGACTATAAATATACCTTTATACTTGTGTATTTCATATTATACATATTGATCACAGATATGTTCACTTATTTTCTGGTTCGTTTACCCCTTTCAAGCAGACCCAGACACAGAAATAGTTTTTCAGCACTTGTGCAAAGCTGGTACAAACTTACCCCAAAAGACTTAAAGCTGTTATTGCAGTGAAAGGTGGCTATACCAAATATTAATGTGTGGGGGTTGAATACTTATGCAAGCAAGATATTTCAGTTTTTTATTTTCTTAAAAATATTTCCCAACATAAAACCAATGTCACCTTACAATAATTGATTTTGAGTTTAAGTGTTTTAAAATAAAATATCGAACAGAACGAAATTTCAATGTACCATTTGTAATTCAGTAATATAAGAGATTTGGTCAGGGGTCTGAATACTTTTGCAAGGCACTGTAAGTATGTACCAGCTTTGCACACAGTGTTGGAGTGATTTTGGCCCATTCTTCTTGGCAGATTTGCTCCAGGTTGATCAGATTGGTTGGACGATGCTTGTGGACCGCAGTTTTCAAACAGTGCCACAGATTCTCAATGGGATTGAGATCAGGACTTTGACTGGGCCACTGTAGGACATTCACCTTTTTGTTCTTGAGCCACTCCAATATTGCTTTGGCCTTGTGCTTGGGATCATTGTCCTGGTGAAAGGTGAATTTCCTCCCAAGCTTCAGTTTTTTAGTGCACTGAAGCAGATTCTCTTGCAGTATTTTCCTGTATTTTGCTCCATCCATTCTTCCTTCAATTGTAACAAGATGCCTAGACCCTGCTGATGAAAAGCATCCCCACAGCATGATGCTACCACCACCATACTTCACTGTAGGGATGGTGTGTCTTGAGGCATGGGCAGTGTTAGGTTTGCGCCACACATAGCGCTTTGAGTTTTGGCCAAAAAGCTCTATCTTGGTCTCATCTGACCACAAAACCTTTTCCCACATCGCAGCTGGGTCACTCTCATGCTTTCTGTCAAACTCCAGACGTGCTTTCAGATGGTACTTTTTGAGTAATGGCTTCTTTCTTGCCACCCTCCCATACAGGCCAGTATTATGCAAAGCTCTCGATATGGTTGACTGGTGCAGCATTACTCCACTCCCAGCCATTGAACTCTGTAGCTCCTTCAAAGTGATTGTTGGCCTCTCTGTAGCTTCTCTCACAAGTCTCTTTCTTGTTTGAGTGCTGAGTTTTGAGGGACGGCCTTTTCTTGGCAGTGCCTGGGTGGTGTGATGCAGCTTCCACTTCCTGATTATTGATCCAACTGTGCTCACTGGGATATCCAAACACTTATTATTTTGTACCCTTTTCCTAATCTATGCATTTGTATTACTTTATCTCTAACTTCTGTAGAATGCTCTTTGGTCTTCATTTTCCTACAGATTCACAGCCTTACCAATGATCCTTCAACAGTAGTGTTTTTATACAGAAAATTTGAGAGCAACTTTAACGGTTCACAGGTGGAGGCCAATGGTAAGGTAATTGTGTCCTCGTTAGGGCAATTTCTTTCATAGGTGCAAACTGGGAGCTTCCACAGCACAGGGGTTGAATACTTGAATACAAGCAAGATATTTCAGTTTTTTATTTTTCTTAAAAATATTTCCCAACATTAAACCAATGTCATCTCACAATAATTGATTCTGAGTTTCAGTGTTTAAAAATAAAATATCAAACAGAACGAAATTTCAATGTACCATTTGTAATTCGGTAATATCAAAGAATTGGTCAGGGGTCTGAATACTTTTGCAAGGCACTGTATATGGTGTCCATTTTGTGAAATTACAAAATGATGCATACACGTTTTTTTAAACTTAATATTTTATTCAAAACTTGAATGCTCAAAATGATGACTTCTAAGGTTAAGATAAGTTACGGTAAATGTCAGCAAAAACTAAAGAGAAAAAACTGAAATATGTTGATTGCATAAGTATTCAGACCTGTCAACTCAATATTTGGTGGAAGCACCTTTGGCAGCAATTATCTTTTTGGGTAAGTCAAGTCTCTTTGCACACCGGCTTGGTGTAATCTGTGCTCATTCTTCTTTTTTTGCTCAAGCTCTCTCAAGTTGCTTGGGGATTGTTTATGGACAGCAGTTTTCAAGTCTTTCCAGATATTCTCAATAGGATTCAAGTCAGGACTTTGACTGGGCACTCAAGGATGTTCACTTTCTTATTCTTAAGCCATTCTAGTGTAGCTTTGGCCTTGTGCTTTAGATCATTGTCCTGCTGAAAGGTGAATTTTCACTCCAGTTTTAAGTCTTTAGCAGATTGAAACAGGTTTTGCTCTGGTATTTGCCTGTACTTTGCTCCATCTATTTTTCCTTCAATCCTAACAAGCTTTTCAGTCCCTGCTGAGGAGAAGCATCCCCATGGCATGATGCTGCCACCACCATGCTTGACTGTAGGGATGGTGTTGACTGGGAGATGTGCTGTGTTGGGTCTGCGCCAAATGTAATGCTTGGCATTTAGACCAAAAACTTCCACTTTGGTCTGGTCAGACTTCCATATATATATATGGAAGATTAGGCCATACTCTTCTCCAGTCTGAGATACAGAAACTATCTTGGTTTGTGTACTTTTTAATGCAATCAATTTCTTGAAAGTAGGCTTTGAGAATCTGCTTGCAATAATCTTTTTTTTTTTTTTTTATCTACAGGCTCCAATCGCTACCACAACCCCTCAGATCTCAATTTCTACTTATTCTTCCTCGGATTTAAGTTTTCAGATTCTTAACGATATCAAGCAGTTCATTCATCCTCTTTCCACCTTCATGTCTTCAATATCTGATCACCTTGATGCGCTTGATAATAGAATCACTAGCTTGGAACCAGCAACCATTTCATCACTTCTCCCGCTGCTTCAGCCATGCCCACACCTAACCTCGAGCTGCCAATCGTCACTTTAGCAACTGCCTCTAGTTCAGGATCGTCTTCTGCTTCAGTTGGTCATCACAACTCTCTCTCCTCAACTCTGACACAATATTATTGAAGGCAAAGACGTTAATTTGGTCTCTATTCTTATGCAACCTTATAATTTCTGGATCACAGTGTAGTTGACTGTATCTGTCTGTTACTCTAAAATCTCAGGATCCTTGACTGTCTAAATAACTCACTCTTCGTGCTTCCTTTTCAGCCAAAGCAGCTTCTCGGTTAGCACTGGATAATACACAGATTGATTGGTTTCAACCTGATCATAAACTCATTAATAGATTCTTCAATGGTCTCCGTGCTAACGCTTGCAGAGTTGTGCTTCCACAGGCAATTCTACCTCTCTGTGTCCAAATGCAGCCTCTTCAGTCTCCTCATCAGTCTCAAACTATCCTTCCCATACTCTCAAAAAAACACTTTTTTTTTTTTAAGACATGGGTCTGCAGTTCCTCCTGCCAATTCCTCAACTCTGCTTGCTTTTTCAACAAGCAATGGAAGACTCATCAAATACTCTGAAGGCAGACAGACAACTGTACAATAACTCCTCATTCTGCATTTCCAAAAAAATGCAGTTTTTTACATTTTAGTTTTTTACAGTTTTTTACACAGTTTCTGTGGCGATGCTCATTCACCTTCCGTGTGCCCTCTTCCATCTAAATGCCATTCATCATTACTAATTGCAGCCCTAAGATCTTTGATTCAGTCTCCAAAGCCTTCTGCTGGTTTCTACTCAATATTTATCGCATCCCCTTTCTGCTGCACTTATTTGACGACTTTTTCCTTATATCTCCTCCATCAGCCCCTCCAGCTGAAGCACTCTTAGAACTCACGTCTCTCTTCTCAGCAGTCAGCATCCCCATCTCAGAAGAGAAAACCATCGGTCCAGTTTACTCTCTTGAGTTCCTAGGAATAACTTTAGATACTATTCAGTTTGAAGCCTGACTACCTTCTGATAAACTGGAATGCATTTGCTCTCTCATTCAGTCTTTTGAGATCAACCACTCTATTTCTGAATGGAACCTTTTTTCACTCTTGGGACAATTCAATATTGCAATTTGCATCATTCCTCAAGGCAGGACATTTATTTCTTGTCTTCTTGCTCTTTCTAAAACAGATAAAAATATAAACTCTCACATTAATATTACAGCTGAAGCCCGGAAAGACATTATAATGTGGTCCTCTCTCCTACAGCTCTGGAACGGCCTTTCTCTGCTGTATGATCATTTCATTTCTGCCCCACATGACCTCTCACTCCATACGGATGCTTCTTCTATTAGTTGTGGCTGTATTGTTCTTAATCAATGGTTCTCAGATATCTGGCCTCCAGAAATCAATAATCTTCCTCCTCAGGGCAGAAAAATCTTAACTTATCTTAATCCTCTGCGGTCCTATGTCGGGCCAGGTCTGACATTGCAATTTTTCCTTTCCGGTCCGATGTCTGACCCTGTCCGATATCATCAAAAATACATTATACACAGGTCACTGTGAATAAAATTATTTTTAAACAGCGCGTGTAAAATAAACCGCTTGTGTGAAAATAAATTAGACCTGACAGACATGACAGGCACTGAATAAATGGACTGCAAAATGGTTAATCTTTTGTGATAATCGCATTGTCCCATTCATCTGTATATGTGCAGCAACATCAGCAGCCAACATTAAAATCATCCAGTCCTTCTTCCGTGGTGGAATCTTACATTCACTCTTCTCTTCTCAATATTATTCCATTAAACAAAGTATTGCTAGCATGTATTGAGTGGTGGGCCATCTCTCTGCCAGGACCACCAGAGGTTTCCTCCCACAAAAAAAGCATGGTTTTTCATCTCCACCAAGTGGTTAGATTAGTTTAAAAAAAAAAAGAGTTAAAAAATTATAATTGTAATTAATCAATATTTGTAATAAATCACTAACTTTCTTATCTAACTAACAATTTTCTCTTTTCTTTGCATTGGTGGTGCAATTGCGGGTAGCCGTGGGACCTCTTTTGGGGGAAAGTGAAGCTCACTTCCCGACCTTAGAGGCTGTCTTCGTTGCTCACCCTCTGAGAGGAAGGTTCCCAGCTGCCATAGGGTACCCCCGGCCAAATAACTTAACTATATTTCCTTTTACATTCTCATGCTAATCTGTGCACCCATGCCAGTATCCCCCTTTGGAGAGCAAAGGTTGCTCCCAACTTTCGACTCTCTCAATTGGGCGTCTCAGAAAGCCTAGGAGACCTTGCTTTCTCCTCCTGTCCTTCCTTAGTTTCCCCTTGGGGGAAGTTCACTGCTTCCCGGCCTTGGAGGTCGATCGGTTCGACATCACCTCCGCGAGGGCGGTTCTCAGAGTAGTCAAGAGGAAACCCCTATCCTCTTTTACTAAATCACAAGCATTTTGTCTTTATTCTAGTAATCCCTACATCAGCCGAGGACTCCGGCATATACGTAGTTCAGTTTTTATTCAACTGGTTACTTTCCCCAAAAGGAGTACATCTCTTAAGAACATAAGAACATAAGAAAGTTTACAAACGAGAGGAGGCCATTCGGCCCATCTTGCTCGTTTGGTTGTTAGTAGCTTATTGATCCCAAAATCTCATCAAGCAGCTTCTTGAAGGATCCCAGGGTGTCAGCTTCAACAACATTACTGGGGAGTTGATTCCAGACCCTCACAATTCTCTGTGTAAAAAAGTGTCTCCTATTTTCTGTTCTGAATGCCCCTTTTTCTAAACTCCATTTGTGACCCCTGGTCCTTGTTTCTTTTTTCAGGCTGAAAAAGTCCCTTGGGTCGACACTGTCAATACCTTTTAGAATTTTGAATGCTTGAATTAGGTCGCCACATAGTCTTCTTTGTTCAAGACTGAACAGATTCAATTCTTTTAGCCTGTCTGCATATGACATGCCTTTTAAGCCCGGAATAATTCTGGTCGCTCTTCTTTGCACTCTTTCTAGAGCAGCAATATCTTTTTTATAGCGAGGTGACCAGAACTGAACACAATATTCAAGATGAGGTCTTACTAGTGCATTGTACAGTTTTAACATTACTTCCCTTGATTTAAATTCAACACTTTTCACAATGTATCCGAGTATCTTGTTAGCCTTTTTTATAGCTTCCCCACATTGCCTAGATGAAGACATTTCTGAGTCAACAAAAACTCCTAGGTCTTTTTCATAGATTCCTTCTCCAATTTCAATATCTCCCATATGATATTTATAATGTACATTTTTATTTCCTGCGTGCAGTACCTTACACTTTTCTCTATTAAATGTCATTTGCCATGTGTCTGCCCAGTTCTGAATCTTGTCTAGATCATTTTGAATGACCTTTGCTGCTGCAACAGTGTTTGCCACTCCTCCTACTTTTGTGTCGTCTGCAAATTTAACAAGTTTGCTTACTATACCAGAATCTAAATCATTAATGTAGATTAGGAATAGCAGAGGACCTAATACTGATCCCTGTGGTACACCGCTGGTTACCACACTCCATTCTGAGGTTTTTCCTCTAATCAGTACTTTCTGTTTTCTACATGTTAACCACTCCCTAATCCATGTACATGTGTTTCCTTGAATCCCAACTGCGTTCAGTTTGAGAATTAATCTTTTGTGCGGGACTTTGTCAAAAGCTTTCTGGAAATCTAAATAAACCATGTCATATGCTTTGCAATTATCCATTATCGATGTTGCATCCTCAAAAAAATCAAGCAAGTTAGTTAGGCACGATCTCCCTTTCCTAAAACCATGTTGACTGTCTCCCAGTACCCTGTTACCATATAGGTAATTTTCCATTTTGGATCTTATTATAGTTTCCATAAGTTTGCATATAATAGAAGTCAGGCTTACTGGTCTGTAGTTACCTGGTTCAGTTTTGTTTCCCTTTTTGTGGATCGGTATTACGTTTGCAATTTTCCAGTCTGTCGGTACCACCCCTGTGTCAAGAGACTGCTGCATGATCTTGGTTAGCGGTTTGTAAATTACTTCTTTCATTTCTTTGAGTACTATTGGGAGGATCTCATCCGGCCCAGGGGATTTGTTTATTTTAAGAGCTCCTAGTCCCTTAAACACTTCTGCCTCAGTTATGCTAAAGTTATTTAAAACTGGATAGGAACTGGATGACATGTGGGGCATGTTGTCAGTATCTTCCTTTGTAAAAACTTGTGAAAAGTAATCATTTAACATATTTGCTATTTTTTTTTTCTTCCTCTATGATTTTGCCATTTGTATCTCTTAAACATTTAATCTCCTCTTTGAATGTTCTCTTGCTGTTGTAATATTGGAAAAACATTTTGGAATTGGTTTTAGCTCCCTTAGCAATGTTCATTTCTATTTCTCTCTTGGCCTTTCTAACTTCCTTTTTGACTTGCATTTGCAGTTCTGTGTACTCTTTCTGTGTACTTTCTTTTTGGTCCTTTTTTAATGCTCTGTAAAGTGCCTTTTTTCGCTGAATATTTTTTTTAATTGATCTATTAAACCATTTTGGCAATTTAGTTTTACATTTAGATTTGTCTACTTTAGGGATATAATTGTTTTGCGCCTCTAGTACTAGTTTTTGAAGAACAACCATCCTTCTTCTGTGGGTGTTTTCTCTATTTTACTCCAATCTACTTCTGTTAGTCTCTGTTTCATACCTTCATAGTTTGCTTTTCTAAAATTGTAAACCTTAGCTTTAGTCTTTACTTTTGGGGATTTAAAAAACACTTCAAATGAGACCATGTTGTGGTCTGAGTTTGCCAGTGGTTCTCTGACCTCTGTTTTAGTTATTCTATCTTCGTTATTTGAAAAGACTAAATCAAGGCATGCCTCCCCTCTAGTCGGTGCCTTCACAAATTGTGTTAGGAAGCAGTCATTTGTCATTTCCACCATTTCTATTTCATCCTTCGCGCTACCCACCGGGTTTTCCCATTTTATTTGGGGGAAGTTGAAATCCCCCATTAGTATGGCTTCTCCTTTGCTACACACATTTCTAATGTCATTGTATAACAGATTATTGTGCTCACCGTCTGAATCTGGCGGTCTATAGCATGCTCCTATTATTATGCCTTTTGAATTTTTGTCTGTTATTCTGACCCATATTGATTCGGTTTTATTTTCTTTGTCCAGGTTTAACACCTGGGCTTCAAGACTGTTTCTTATGTATAGCGCTACCCCTCCTCCTCTTCTGTCCTGCCTGTCTTTCCTATACAGTGTATACCCACAAATATTATATTCGTCCCCATCACTCTCAGATAACCACGTTTCTGTAACACCTATCACATCATAGTTACCTGTTAGTGCAGTAGCTTCAAGTTCTAGAATTTTGTTTCTGATACTTCTAGCATTTAGATAAATACATTTAATGGTTGTCTTACCTGAGTTGTTGTTCTTGTTTTGATGCGGTCTCCCTTCTGTTTTTTTTTGTTGATTTCTCCCCCCTTCCTTTCTAGTTTAAATGCTTAAACATTATAAAAAGAAACCAAGGCTCTAATTAATATTTTATTTCAGCAATGATACAAATTACAGTTGATTGAATTTCTTATGTGGTAAGATATTAAACTTCGAAGACTCATCACAATGCAAACAAATATATTTAATGATAATAGTTAAGTGATCACTTTGAAAGCTTCTCACAGAGTACAAAATAGTAATACCTGTGTAACAGGGCGAGGAGCGCTGTACATTTATTTGTTTGTTTATTTTTAGAATAGGATAGAGTCTCTCCCTCCGCCCCTGTGTCCCCTGTGTTATTTTGTATGTGTGTTTTATGATTTATTGTGTATTTAAATGATGGCGAAAGCTGTGGTTATTTTTGTATTATGATTTATTTATGCATTTGTATTTAGGTATGACAGTGAAGTGCTGTGTGTTTTGTTTTTATTTATTTAGATGTGTTCTGGCAGAGGCCAGTAAATAATAAACTCGTGCAGATTGTGGCCGAGGGGTAATAGAATAATTACTAGCTAGTTAAACCCCTGGGCCACAGGATATAAACCAGCAACTCTCTGCTCTCCGGGTGAGCAGAGAACTAGAGCGGAGAAGAGAGAAAGTAAAACTAAAACTAAAAGTAATCTGTGTCAGTGAAGGCCATTGCCCAGCCTGACCGATTTATGTGTTCAGTGTTTGTGTTTATGTATCTTTTTGTTTTGCTCTGTGAGCAGTGTTTTCTCTGTTTAAACCTTTTATTTTATTTTTGTTTAAATAAACGGTGCGCAGCGTCCTTTTGCACTGCACTACTACCTTGTCTGTTTTACTTCCTGCATTCTGGCCTGACATCACCACTCAGTCCATCCCTGTCACAACATGCAAAATGGTTTGTCCATAGTGGGCTAAGAAAGAAAACCCTCACAAAATAACAACCATAGGAAAGGGCACTCTTCTGCATGTTGTTTAAGTTCACCTTGTCTCAAGTGTTCTTGGGAGCTCTTTGGGTTCTTTCAAAATGTGAGTGGTAAGATGAACACTGAACGTTGTTTAAAAATCGTACTCTATGAAAAATTATTTGTGCCCATCCTACTTGGCAGCACATTTGGCAAAGTACTGGAATAAATGCCAGTCATGTAAGTTTTGTAAAAGTTGTCTCCCACTCTTGAGTGCTCTAACAGCTGTTTAGTTTAAAAAATGATGGTCTTTTGAGAAACTGTTGCATCATTTGCTGAACTCTGGTCCTTATGGTATTTATAATGAAATAGATATCAAAATAGTAGGTTACTGAGCACAGATGACACAAAATGTAAATAGTGATGAACAGATTGCCCCCACAGGAAACCCTTGCTAAAATAGTTTCACTGTATTAAAAAGATTTTAAAAGCATTGTGCAAACAGTGGCCTTGGTAGTTTCCATGGATGTCTTAAACTGTATTAAGTTTGTATTTTCTCATATATATATATATATATATATATATATATATATATATATATATATATATATATATATATATAGAAAATACAAACTTAATACAGTTTAAGACATCCATGGAAACTACCAATTCTCTCATATTACTGAATTACAAATGGTACATTGAAATTTCGTTCTGTTCGATATTTTTATTTAAAACACTTAAACTCAAAATCAATTATTGTAAGGTGACATTGGTTTTATGTTGGGAAATATTTTTAAGAAAAATATAAAACTGAAATATCTTGCTTGCGTAAGTATTCAACCCCCACACATTAATATTTGGTAGAGCAACCTTTTGCTGCAATAACAGCTTTAAGTCTTTTGGGGTAAGTATGTACCAGCTTTGCACACAGTGTCGGAGTGATTTTGGCCCATTCTTCTTGGCAGATTTGCTCCAGGTTGTTCAGGTTAGTTGGACGACGCTTGTGGACCTCAATTTTCAAATAGTGCCACAGATTCTCAATGGGATTGAGATCAAGACTTTGACTGGGCCACTGTAGGACATTCACCTTTTTGTTCTTGAGCCACTCCAATGTTGCTTTGGCCTTGTGCTTGGGATCATTGTCCTGCTGAAAGGTAAATTTCCTCCCAAGCTTCAGTTTTTTAGCAGACTGAAGCAGATTCTCTTGCAGTATTTTCCTGTATTTTGCTCCATCCATTCTTCCTTCAATTGTAACAAGATGCCTAGACCCTGCTGATGAAAAGCATCCCCACAGCATGATGCTACCACCACCATACTTCACTGTAGGGATGGTGTGTCTTGAGGCATGGGCAGTGTTAGGTTTGAGCCACACATAGCGCTTTGAGTTTTGGCCAAAAAGCTCTATCTTGGTCTCATCTGACCACAAAACCTTTTCCCACATCGCAGCTGGGTCACTCTCATGCTTTCTGTCAAACTCCAGACGTGCTTTCAGATGGTACTTTTTGAGTAATGGCTTCTTTCTTGCCACCCTCCCATACAGGCCAGTGTTATGCAGAGCTCTTGATATGGTTGACTTGTGCACCATTACTCCACTCCCAGCCACTGAACTCTGTAGCTCCTTCAAAGTGATTGTTGGCCTCTCTGTGGCTTCTCTCACAAGTCTCCTTCTTGTTTGAGCACTGAGTTTTGAGGGACGGCTTTTTCTTGGCAGTGCCTGGGTGGTGTGATGCAGCTTCCACTTCCTGATTATTGATCCAACTGTGCTCACTGGGATATCCAAACACTTGGATATTATTTTGTACCCTTTCCCTAATCTATGCATTTGTATTACTTTATCTCTAACTTCTGTAGAATGCTCTTTGGTCTTCATTTTCCTTCAGATCCACAGCCTTACCAATGATCCTTCAACAATGGGGTTTTTATCCAGAAAATGTGACAGCAACTTTAGTGGTTCACAGGTGCAAGTCAATGGTAAGGAAACTGTGTCCTCGTTTGGGCAATTTCTTTCATCGGTGCAAACTGGGAGCTTCCACAGCACAGGGGTTGAATACTTATGCAAGCAAGATATTTCAGTTTTTTATTTTTCTTAAAAATATTTCCCAACATAAAACCAATGTCACCTTACAATAATTGATTCTGAGTTTCAGTGTTTAAAAATAAAATATCAAACAAAACGAAATTTCAATGTACCATTTGTAATTCAGTAATATGAGAGAATTGGTCAGGGGTCTGAATACTTTTGCAAGCCACTGTATATATATATATATATATATATATATATATATATATATATATATATATATATATATATATATATATATATATATATTCCCTTTTTGTTACAACTAGGATGTCTTAAACAACCTTGGCTCCTGTGAGCTGGATGAAGATGACCTCATGTTGGACCTGGATATCCCAGAAGATCAGCGACATCACTTTGGTAAGTCTCAAAGCCCAATGGAGTGAGGACTTTACAGGATTTTTTATTTTTATTTTATTGCATCTGCCTTATTTTTAGATAATTCCCAAATGAAAGTCATAGCTAGATTAAGGCTGAAAGCATTTCAGCAATACTGTTCCAATTGTATAGTGATGGTTCTGTTCTAGGGGTCATTTTGTTTCTCTGTCATATAGATAGATAGGTAAGTAGACAAACACTTTATTATAATATGTTTACCAGATTGAATATGGCATCATCCTGAATTAAAAGGCGTTAGTTTGAAACAAGATGCTTCATCTGAATGTGCTTCAGATCCCTGCAGCACTATAGAGCTGTCGAAGTTCACTTAATCATCATTGTGGATCGAGTCACCTAACAATCCTACACTTGCAACCTGATGGTGATGTATACTTTTAAGAAGGTAATGCACTCCTCCACCTTCACTGAGCCATATTCAGTGTCCACCACAAACCAATTGATTTGTTTGGGATGAACTTGAATGACAAAATCTGCTGCCTACTCTAACTCTCTGCAACAGCTCCGTGAAATATTAATTACTGAATGGATTAACATCTCAGACACCTTCAAGCACCTTGCAGAGACTATGCCCCGACACGTCAAGGCTGTGATCAGGGCAAACAGTGGTCCAACTCAATGCATGACTGCAGTTCACTTAAACATCATTCTGAGAGCTTTAAAGTCACCAGGAAATCGGAAAATGATCAAATGTGAATCTAAACTACAAGGGAATACCAAACCAATTTGCTATTTTAAATCCCTGCAATGATTGATGAAAGTAACTAATCTCTCGACTAATTTGGAGTGAAAGATGGCAAGCTGTTATGCACACCGCATTTCAAGTACTGTAGTTGGTTGAAAAAAGACCATTTTTATCATTAACAAGGAAATTCATTTTGTTAATTAAGTTCTGTGAATGTGCAGAGGGAATCTTAATGAAGTACTGCATTTTCTACTTTGTGCTGCTTTTTTTCAGGCGTCAGATAGGCTAGATAATTGATGTACTCTACCTTTCTATGTGAGTTATGAATACTATTTATTTTCCATCTATAAATCATCAGAGACATAACCTAATGTTTGATGCATACTTACCAATGAAAGTTTTTAAAGGTCAGCTAAAGGATATTTTGACTGCTTGGAAAGGTGTATTACCATGTGTATGACCTGCACCGTATTTACTCAATGCACACCAGTGTTGTCCGCTCTCTTTCATTTGCTCTTCACGTGTATCATTTATTTTAGTCAGTATCCATGTTATGGGTCAGGGTTTGTCATGGGGTTATGTGCTGCAGATCTGCTCATTTATCATGACAGCAGGGCACTCTGTCCTTTTGCTTCAAACGATTTAAATAACTTTTTTGTCTAACACAATTGCTGTGTGGTTTAATTAGATAATCAAAAGCAATTACTCTACAAGGTCATTTGAATACTTACTGCTCTTTTATAAAAAAAAAAAAAAAAGCTAAACAACATACCACACAGCAAAAACATTTCTACAGTGAAGAAAATAACCTGATTGATATTCATTGTGAATACATGTAGGACATGCAGAATTGAGGAATGCTGCAGTTTTCATTCAAAACTTGAAAGGCAATCCTAAACAGGCAAATCTAATTTATTGATGCTGAACGATACTCAGACTTATTTGTGTCACTGCCATTTAAGAAGTTTTACCTCAGAATTTAAGATTGCTTTCACTGACTTATTTGATGAAATGCAGTTTTCAGCATGTTCTTCTGGAAAATCATTTCCAGGAAACTATTACCGCAAATTACCTGCTTGCTAAATCTGGATGAGTTTCTAATATTAGCAGTTTTCTTACTTAATATAATAAAGACCGTAAAACAAACAAAAATACTGTATTGTTAGTATGCCCCATATAATCAACATGTGAACACTGTCAAGGTAATTCAGTATTGAAAAAGAACGTGCATGCAACTTTATCCCTTGTCAGTGGTTTTCAGCCTTTTCTTAAAACTGTACCCCTTCTGTCTGGATGTTTCAGTTCAAGAATGACACCACAGTTACAATGAAGGCAGAATAATCAGATGAACATTTTTTTTCCGTGTTTATTTAAAATATAATTTATGTGACAACAGTTTGGGACTGACAAATTGCTGGTTTAGGATAGAATACCAAACAGTTGGCCTAATTCTTAAAACTTTTAATTACAGGTGTTTGGGTGCACAGAATCAAAATACAGTATTTGGGAATCCCTTCAGAAACACATATATTTGTTTTCTATTTGACAAAAGTTTAAATAATCCAAAATAGTCTGCACTGTAAATGTTTTTCACATTACCATTTACATCTCAGCATAATTATGTGTGCCATTTAAACTGTTTACAATATCAAAACATGAATCTGAAGATAAAACTATAATAACGAACAATGCTAAACTTTTTTTTTTTATTAAAGCAAACATAAAAATAATTAGGATGTACTCCATCAAACACTGAAAGCAAACTCAACAAGATGCTGTATCCCTAGGATTGCTACTATTTTTATTTTTATTTGTTTTGTTTTTTTGCTATATATATATATATATATATATAATATATATATATATATATATATATATATATATATATATATATATTTTTTTTTTTTAGAAAGAAGTACCAGGATTTGGCAGATAATGGGTGAAATCAACTTTTATACTTTAAAAAACAAAACAAAACAAACAAACAAAAAACCTTTGTCACTGAGAAACATCTCATTTAACGGAACCCCTTTATCATATTCAACATGCAACAAAACCAAGGTTTAAAACATTCTAATTGAAATAACATTTGGTCACAGCTGAGCTATACCTTGCAAAGATAAAGATCTCATACAAATTTTAATATTGTCTCAAATAAACCGTAGAAAAGTGTATAAAAGTGTATTGCATAAATATGTAGCATAAATTTATGTGTAAAAATAATCACAGCTGGACTCTGAAAGGCAAGGCAGACGGACCCGCTTAGTCCTGCTGTGGGGACTTCAGCCATTGGCAAGAGTACTGTGCACAATACTAATTAAGTGCCTTCCTCTTGTGCCCTGTTTTCAGATCAAACTAGTAACTGTTAGGGCTGTCAGTTAAGCTTCCAAATAACAATCAATTAATTGGGCACACAAAATTGAATCATTCCAATAGATATTGATGATTGTACAGCCCACATACATTTTCGTTCCATTCTTCTCTCCGCGACGTGAGAATGCTGTTAAGTAAAGCTTGTGCACAACATTTGAATGTGAGCGCCTTGGTAGCATCAGGAGAAAAAAAAACAAAAAAACAACAACATTCGTAACAAGCCTAAGGGAAGTTTACTATACTACAGGGGTATAAACTAGACACACGTTTATGAAAACCGTCTTTTTCGCTGGTAGGATGGGACCAGCTAATCAGAGCTAGTTAACACTATCAGGAAAAGAACAGAACTCCCACTGCTTGTCTAGCAGAAATACTGTAAATAGCAAAGAAGGGCATTTGGTGCATTTTTGTTGGTAAACTTAAATAATGTTATTAACTATGCGTGTTACAAAAAAATGTAATTATTGAATCGGTTATCCAGTATTTATATTGATGTATATATTGAGGAATGGAATCAATTGGAAAATCAATTTTCAATTTTATCGTAGCAGCCCTAATACCTATAGCAAAAGCATACCTTCACCTTAGCCCGCTAATTTCAAAGTAGGCGCTTAGAATGACAAGTGCTACAGGTGGCAAATTAATTGTCAGTCACTTAAACAAATGAGAGCATTCTAGCTCTTCAGTCAAAGAGATCTGTCAGAAAAGGATAAAATGACTGACAGTGAAACTACAGTAGCCTACTAAGGGACCACTGAGATGACTGACAGCAACCCCTAGCCATTCAGAGAGGAACAGAGACGGGACAGATAGAAAGTATAAAAACTACACAAACTAGAGGTGATTTCTAAATTATAATTTTTGGTAATTAAATATAAAATAATGAGTGGTTTTACCGACATTTACCGACTTACTAAAATGCAGCCACGTCTAACAAATAAAACAAAAACAGTCAAAGTATTGTGATTATTGTTTATGTTTATGTTTGTCAAGAACATTTAGTGCCAGTATGACATTACAGGCTGTTAATGTAATGGGATGCATCTCACCTGAAGCTTGAGATCATCGGAGAAAGACATCAAGCAAACTATATAGTGCATGTTACCGATGTAGAGTATAATTATTGCTTATAGTAATACTTTCAGTAAAAGGACAGCTTAAGAAAGGATGTTATTTGAAATAGTGTGTGGATACAGTGGCAGCCTATTTTAAGGAAATTGCAATGTGGGAGGTGTGTCTAGTGAAAGTGTTCAGACTGTGCTCTGTACAGATGGATGTGAGACACAGTGATGCACAACAGTGGAGGGAAAGAAGGACTGTGATGCATCCTGTGTGGCAGGACAGCCATAGCGATAACAGCAGGCGACGCTGCACTGTCTTGTGTTGTGGCAGGGTCAGAACAGAAGTTCTTATCAAATGCTGGAGATTAACAGCTTGGAGGAGGAAAAAAAGGAAAGACTAGCAATAATCTGCACAAGCATACAATAATAGAAGATAGGGATGTCTGAAGTGTTTACACCATTATTGCATAAACTATATTAAGGGAGTCAAGGCCTTTTTTTGTAGGTATTCAAAGGCAATGGGGTTTAAAGCTTATGTTCCAAATTAAGAACACCAGTGTCAGGACATAGTCAAATCAAATGTTTCACAAGGAGTTGAGATATAAGCAATTGTCCGTGCATCTCTTTTGAATTTCACAAGATATAGGGCCTCATTTACGAAAGAGCGCTAAACTTTACAGTGCTCGATAATTGCAATTACTGTGTATGTTAATGATTTCCATATTTACTACTGCAATTGTATTCAATTGTAGCAGGCATATTATGGTGCACACTAAAATTATTGTGCCATACTATGGTAATCAGAATGAATATGTAATTTGTATGGTAATGCATGATAATGTATTTAAATAAGGCACCCCACTCTGAATAATGAGATGAGCTTCATTCACACCTTATTTAATAAAGGGCAATAATTGTATTGTGCACATTAAAGTGAGTGATAATTAGTTTGTTTGGACACCAGGCTTTAACCACTGATAGGCATGCTATTTAAACCAGTTTTTCTGGGCAGGAAACTAATGATGTGCAGTTTGATTCTTTTTACTGCTCGATTTGTTTTATTCGTTCAGTTTATAAATCAATTCAAGAGATGTGTTCATCTGATTCCCTGACATAAAATAAATACATCTTGCTGAACTACTTGGTTATGAAAATTTGCATGAATGGAAAAATCTGGCAGCAAGGGCCATTTAAGTTAAGACTGTTGGTGGGCCACACTGTAAAAAAAATTAAATTAATAAATTGTGAAAATATGTATGTAAATTGTATGTAGGCCAATATACTCAAATATGTACACAAAACACATTAAGTAGAAGCAGCTTTCCTAGAACACTGACAAAACAACTCAATATCCCAAATGTAATATAATTGATTAAATACAAGAGTATATAACGCTAATTCTCAAGATTTATCTTCCATTCCAAAATATGTTTTTAACAGCACTGAAAAAGAAAATGCCAGTACTTCAGATAAGGGCCGTGCCATAGTAATTCCTGACTAAAAAACAGCCATTTACGACCTCCCAAAAATATTGAGGATTTGTTTTACAGCCGTGGAAAAACAAATACGACACCTGCCGCTTTAAATGCAGTACTGAAATTAATGAGTGTGTTCTCGTAGAGCAGATTTCCGAGTTCTGCACAGTTCACACAACAGAATTTCACAAATATGCACTTTCCAACCGCCAGAAGTTTCTATTGGTGCTACAGTGCACAGACTTAATGGTTACAATTCATTCTCTGTCTCTCTCATGCGGTAAACACACGTGTCGTGCAGAAGCCAAAATAAGATGAAGCAGGCAGTTCGCACTTTCTAAAAAACGTCACAATGAAAATTTTGACTTTATTTTAAGCGTGCCATTTGTAGGTTAAAAAAATAACAAAGTTTAAAACGTGTTTGTGACAGGGATGGCAGTAGTGGTGACGTCAGGTGAGAAACAGGAAGAATAGCAGACAAGGTACTGCAGTGCAAAAAGACGTGGTCTGCACCGTTTAATTTGAATAACAAAAAAAAAAAAATTGCTCACAGAGCAAAATTAAAGTTTTAAATAAAAACAACTCTCAAGCACAAAACAAAACAGCTTTAAGGTCAGTTGCCTTCACTGATCCTTATTTTAGTTTTCCTCTCTCTCTCCCATTCTGTACTCTAGAACACTCTCCCAGAGCTGCAGGCTTTTATTTGCTATGGCCAAAGGGTTAACTATCAATTATCTCATAGCTGACGCGCTATTTTTAATAAACAAACAAAAACGAAAATAAACAAAACAAACACCTATCTCTTTTTTTGCACACTAACTAAAAACACAAACATGAACCTTGCAGGGCAGCTAAGTCGTTTACCTAACAAATAAACAAGCAAAACAGGTTGAACACAGATCAAAAAGGTTTTACACTACCTTTTTTAAAATTTGTGTATACTTGAGCACACTATTACACAGGCTTCTATGCACTCCAGCAGCCCAGAACAAACCGGCTTCTTTCTTTAAATACCCTGCACATGGCTCTAATTTATAATGACAGCCAGGTGCAGGGGATAATTACTAATACAACAACTAACAAAACAATTAAACAATTAAATAAATGTGCATTTGCACATGTTTTTTTCTTCAGCAGGGAGGAGCAGGAGGAGATAATATATATATATATATATATATATATATACACACACACACACACACACACACACACACATATATATATATATATATATATATATATATATATATATATATATATATATATATATATATATATATATATATATATATTCCCGATTGTGGAGCTGCATTTGTGCCATATAAAAATGTGAGAAACGTCATGTGTCTGTGTGTGTGCCCATCTGTCTATGGTTATTGTTCTTATACAGTTCTACGGTTATGCACCATACAGTGCTGTGAACACGGTTTATATTTTCTGCACTTTTAAATTAAGGATAGTTCATACACTAGTACAGAGTGATCCGTCAGCCCCGTCGACTCACTCATATGTGTTTGTGGGTTGCTTTGAGCTCCCTGTGAGATATTTGGATACAAATAAGCCTCATATGGAGCTAGCTATTTTTCTTTGCTGGACATAGCTAAGGATTTTTTACTTTGGGTCAAGGTATGCGATTAATAGGGACAATGAAATGGTATTTCTTTCTGAATGTACATTACATCTTTTCATCTGCAATTGGCAACACGATGGGGGAAAAACAGCAATTTTATTTACTTACAATACTTCCTGAAAGTTTTTGTTGAAAAATATTAATGTTTGGGCAAACAGACATTGTTTCACCTGAGTGATTGCAATGCCATACTAAACCTTTATTCACAGGGTCTTTATAAAAAATAATGGACACTACTCTTGATTATTTTCTCAAAATAAACATGTATAAATAAAATAGTCAATTCCAAAAAAAATGTAGCTGATTTAATGTGGGTCACAAAATGTACATACAATTACTCTTGTATACAGTGGGGTTTTATACTGGACCAATCTAGGTAAAGCAGCAGTGTACTCCCCACCTGGGATGCAACTCGCGACCTTCCAGTCAAGAGCACAGCGCTCTAACCACTACTCCACATAAGCTACAAGTGAAGAAGCACTAATATCTCATTGTATAACTATTTTTTATTTATTTATTTTTTTTTTTACATGAAACATGTGTTACTCTGTGGAGGTTAGTGTCCACCTCGACCTCATGTGTCGTAGTGGTGGGTGACAGCATCAGGACGCGACTCTTGTAGTACCGGTGATCGCTGCGCTGAAACATCACGGTGTTGCGACAGCGCCAAAGTGACGTTCTGTCAGTGTCTTCACTCCTGTCAGCCATTTCACTGTCAAACTGCCATAATCGGAACGTCGCCCCGCTGACGGTACAGTTGAAGCTCGGCCTTGACAGCTACCAGCACCACGGTGTCCTTCCCCTGGAGCGCGTCGACAGTCGTAAAGGCAACTTTCGTACAGGTTTCCGTTGGAACATCGACTATGTAAAGTTGACGCTGCCAACGTACAACTGGCAGCATGTCCGTTGCCGGAACCTGACCTCCTCGGTCAGGACCAGTCAAAGTCGTTCAGCACGCCTGCTGTCGTAAATTTCCGGTTGCAACAATTTTGTTGCATAAAGACGCGGTTTCTATCGGTGGGGTGACAGTCCACCCCACGGTCACCCACTGCTGCCCTGGTCGGTCGGACCTTCAACAGTCGGAAAGGACTGTTGTCAGCCAACGCTGACGATTGTAACGGTGGGTACTCGAGTCACTACGGAGACAGTGACCCGGATCTTTGGACTGCCTTGAAACCTGACAACTAAATTTCCCCCCTGTGCCGGAAATGCAGGTGCACGCACGGGGCGGTGTTCCCCCCTCTTAAAAACATAACATAAATAAATTTACATGACATTAGTCAAAGTGAAGAAGCACTAATATCTCATTGTATAACTATTTTTTATTTATTTATATACAAGACGTCAGCTCGGGTCTAGTGCTCCTCTCAAGCCTCGAGCTTTCCTAGCGTGGTTGTGTTTGCCATTGGTGACTACACCGACTGAATCGCCTGCATACCCCGGCATCGACTGCGGTTTTCCTACCGACTTGTGAGGTTGAGAAAAACAGCGCCTACCCGGCCCCGATTGACTCGGCACCTGTGTAAACATCTTCAGCACCGCCTACAGCTCGGCCCCGACGGTGCCTACCATCGGCACCGACCTTGAAACAGGTCCACTCGGCACCAACTGTTCGGCACCGACCGCGCTCTCCTCGACGCTGATCCTGGCACTGGTTGACCATCTTCGGAGCCGTCTACAGCCCAGCACTGACCATGCTACACAACCTTGGCGCAGATTGACTCGGTCCCGACCTCTCGGGCACCGAGCGCGGTCTTCTCGACACTGATCCCGGCACCGACTGATTTGGCACCGGTGAATAACTTCGGGGCCGTCTATAGCCCAGGAGCGAAAGCACTACACATTGGCACCAACCTCGGCGCCGATTGACTTGGCACCGACCACTCGGCACGACAGCGCTCTCCTCGATGCCGATCCCGGCACCGACTGATTCGGCACTGGTGAATCACTTTGAAGCGTCTAGCACCGACTGTGCTACTATTGACACAGAGCGCAGCAGTTTCACCAGTGAAGCCATGTCGGTTCATGTCTGTGACCAGTGCGCAGCGAAGCTGCCCAGGCAGGACGAGCACTGGTCCTGTGCCAGATGCCTAGGGCCAGAACATGCGGCCAAAGCACTGGCAGGTGAGCTGGACTGCTCTCCGTGAAGGAAATTCTCAAAGAGAACTAAGCGATGGAGAGCAGCCCTATCCCCAGCAGAGTCTCTCTCCTTGAGCCATGGGAGAATGAGGTCAGTGGTCCAAGAGCCTCTGCAAAGGTCCTGCTACAGTGACCAGGGAGCTCTCCCGCACACCTGGGTCACCCTCCCCTTCCCCACCTCTGGTACAGAGGCGAAGACACCTCTCAGGGGAGGCGAGATGGTCACCGCCAAGATGGTACCGCTCGAGGGGACGCTCACCAAGGGACAGGCACCGCTCCCTTTCCCCACGCAGGTGCAAACGATCCCCGTCACAGTCGCCTCGAAGGCGCCCAAGCTCGGCCGACCGGTGCTTCGCAGAACTAGCAGAGACTGTAAGTGCTCAGCAGACCATGCTGAAGACCCAATTGAAATTACAAGGCAGACTGCCCCCTACCATTGGGCAGTCCCAGACCCTACAGTCTCGTTCCCCATCCGCACTACATAGACCTCCTAGACCAGGCGAGCTGTCCTTCACGGCATCCAGGTCGGACGTCTCAGACAAAGCCACTTCCATCAGGCAGGCCACGGCGGGGGGCTACATGTGTCGCAGAAGGAAAAGTTCTGTGCACTAATGCAGCATGCAGCTGCAGCCACGTATGTTCCCTGGCCCACAGAACAGGAGGGAAAGGGGAACCGCTTCCTGCAGCAGAAAGGACTCCCACAGCATGAGAGTCACCTTCAAGTTTTTGAGCTTTCCGGCTTACAGTCAGCACCCAAAATGGCATTCAGAGCTTGCTGGGGTAAAAGGGTTTGAACACCGCCCTCCACCCCAGAGTAGACAAACAGGCAGAGGCAGAGCCAGCAGAAAGGGACCAACGCAGGTCACAGGTAACCGGTTCTCCGGTTCTCCACCACACCTGAGGGGCCCCGGCTGCCACCCACCCACTCCCCCCCACAGCCAGACTGAGCAACGGCAATGACTCATGGCAAGGCTGCACCCAGGACTCCTCAAACAGAGGAAGTTCAACATGTTGACAGCACAGTGTATCCTCCAGTCCATCCAACCGGGCGACTGGTTCACATCGATCAACCTGCAAAACGCCTACTTTTACATCCCGATCCGTCCCGTGCACAGAAAATATCTGTGCGTCACCTTTCAAGGCAATGCGTACGAATTCTCCATGCTGCCATTTGGCCTCTCACTGGCATCCCGCACATTTTCAAAGTGCATGAATGCAGCACTGGCTCCACTCAGGCTACGGGGTATTCAGATCCTTAACTATCTGGACGATTGGTTAGTTTGCGCGCATTCAAAAGCACGCGCAGAGGTGCACACAAAACAGGTCATAGATCATGTGACAAAGTTAGGGCTCTCGATATATCAACAGAAGAGCAACTTCATACATGGGGATCAAACTGAACTCTGTGAGCATGCTTGCCTCACTGTCGGAAGACAGGATTTGGTCGTTGGAGGCCACACTCTCCCTATTCAGAAAGGACGCTCTCCTACAGGTCAAAGTATATCAAAGTATGTTGGGGCTGATGGTAGCCGCCTCGAGAATCCTTCCACTAGGGCTTCTGAGAATGCGCCCGCTTTAAGCCTGGATAAATACGCTCAAGGTGCACCCGGTCCGAGATCTGTACCGGCTGGTGCGAGTGTCCAGACAATGCCGGCTCCATCCCGGCAATCTGCGCCTCAGATCTCCCCTCAGATCCCCCCACAGAAGGGAAGTTGTCACTACAGATGCCTCCAGCCTGGGCTGGGGAGGTTCTGGAATGGGAGAGGAATAAGAGGCCAGTGGAAGGGACATTGGCAGCAAGCACGCATAAATGCCCAAGAGCTGCAATCAGTGAGCCTGGCGTTATCCTATTTTCGCCAGCAAAAATAGTTGAGCTGCATTTTTCTGGTTTGCTCTCCTCTCCAACATGTTGTCAGATCAGCCGTGGCAGCTCCCACTGTGCAAGGACCTCCTGAGCCAAGCAGAGGGGCTATTATGGCACCCGAACTCAGCCCAACTCCAACTCTGGGTCTGGCCGTTGAATGGAGCCATCTATTCAGACGAGGTTTGTCAGATGCAGTAGTAGAAACATTACAGTCTGCTATGGTGCCGAGCACTAGAGCCCAGTACTCATATAAATGGAAAGTTTTCCAAGATTGGTGCCTTGCTGAAGGTCACGATCCTGTGACCTGCCCTATTGAGACAATTTTTTACATTCTTACAACACTTGTTTGACGCAGGAAAATCAGCGTCCACTACCTGTCAGCAATATTAGTGTGCTATGACAAAATTGACTCGGTGTCCCCTGGGGCACATTTCCTGGTAGTGCAATTTCTTAAAGGGTCTTGGAGGTTTTGTCCTCCCATGAAGTATGGTCCCCAAGGGGATCTAGAACTGGTACTGCAGGCCCTTACAGGTCCCCCATTTGAGCCCATGGCATCAGCAGGACTGCGCCCTGTTTCATTGAAGGTGGCATTTTTAATAGCTTCATGCACTGTCCAAGTGAGCTTTGTGCACTGTCCATTGATGACACATGCATGGCTTTTACGGGAAATGACTTGCGGGTAACAATAAGAACAAATCCATCCATTTTTCCAAAGGTGGTATCCTCATTCCATATTAACCAACCAGTGGTTTTGGAAACCTTCAGACCTCCCCTGCACGAGTCAGAGGAAGACCGTAGACAGCACACGCTATGCCTGGTTCGGGTTCTGCGTTGTTACCTGGATAGGACGGCATCTTGGAGACAGTCCAACCAGCTGTTTGTCTACTATGGGTCCCGCTCTAGAGATCAGGCCCTATCGAAGCAATGTCTAGCGCACTGGGTGGCAGATGCGATATGCTTGGTGTATGAACAAAGGGACTCCCCATTACCGAGGGACATTACGGCCCATTCTACCAGGGGCCAGGCAACTTCGTGGGCTTTCCTTCATGGCGCCTCCTTAGATGAGTTATGCAATGCTGCTACATGGACAGGTATTCAGACATTTGCGCGTTTCTACTGCCTTGATGTTGTAAACCGAGCGAGACCCTCCTTGGGCTCTAGGGTGTTGCAGGCGGCATGCCCTTAGGCGTTGTGTGGGCTCTGTGGCTATCGCCGTGAGGCTGTACTGTCGGTAACTCAGTAATGGTTGTCGTTCTCTTTCAGGGCACCAGGGTTATGGTAATAACCTAACATTCCCTTTCAATTGAATGACAACCATTACCGTTTTCAAGCTTCCAATGCTATTTTCATACTGAACTATTATAACCCTAATTAGACCTTTTTGTTAAAAACACATCTAACAGTGATAGATGATGTTGGCAGATTCAAACTAAGCAGACATTAAGAAATGTTTTTTGAAACTTCCACAAAGGTAGGATTAATTGCCTCTATTCAAGTTTAAATTGGGTTAACAGTCAGACAATAAGACAATAAGGTTTAATCGTGATTTATAGAGAGTGACGATGATTCTTGAGCAAAAGTCCAATCACTTAAAATAACAAAGGAATACAGTGGTCTATTTTAAGGATCTAAAGAAAACCAGTTTTAATTAATTCAGGCATCTCTCATCTGCTGTGTTCACACTACCAATGCTATTTTATTAAACACATTATTATTATTATTATTATTATTATTATTATTATTATTATTATTATTATTATTACGTTTTTTTTGTTGTTTTTTTTTTGGATGGGCTGAATTTGCAGTGAGTTAATTTCATTTCAAAGCATTTGTGACAGAAGCTTGTTACGATAGGGGGGAGGGGCTTCATCAATGCTATTTTTAGTGTTCCCAGCAAAACACAATTCTTGAGTCAATATTGAACACAACTGAGGTCCTACCTAAATATCAGCGAGAGCTTTAAAGGAAAATGCAGCTCAATTGTGGCCCAAGCACGAAATGTAGCAAGCCTAGACATAACAGTACATTTACAGTTAACTATACAGGCATTACATTACAATTTGCTTGCAAACTTTTTCAGAAACTGCCTAGCATGGTTTATAACATTGACAAACATAACTCTTTCTGAAGCTTTTACTGACTTTCTTTTTGCTTGAATTCATGCTGTACTGTACAGCTGTGATCAAATGAGCGTTCTCTAGCAACACAATGTATCACAAAATCTGACAAGACCTAGCAGACTCCGTTAAGCTGATACAAATCCGTGGACTGGGAATAATATTGTTTACCCTTATTGTTGTGTATTTTCTTTAACAACGGCAACTTTTAGTTTCTAATTTTAGATTATAAAATTGATAAATATGAAGATATCTAGAAGCCTATGTGTTAATGCTGATCATGCTGTTTGTTCAGTAAGTTGTTCATTATTGTTATTCAGCGTTGTTAATAAAAAGGTTGCGAAACACTGTTCTAGGGGACCCTCCTGTGCACCCTCAGTGAACCCAACTGGAACCAGCCCCTCAGTAGTGGGATTAGGACTGGACTCTTTGCACATTTGTGCAATAGGGAGGGGATCCACCAAGGGCACCACCTCCTCCTGCCCCCCAGGTTATTCCTCCGGTCCGTCAGTGGCGGTTACTTGCATGGGCTACATGTTCTCTGTGGAGACCGAAACTGCCTCAGAGGATGTGTACTTTCCTCCCTCCACAGCAACACAAGGGTCAGGATCCCTGTGACTGCTAGAGGAGGGTATCTGAGGCAGTTGTTGTTCTGGGGGCCCCTTTACCCCCTCAGTGACCCTGACTGTGGCCCATCCGTTTTCTTGCACTATGTGCACAAGAGGAAGGCGCACTGAGAGTGCGCCCTCCTCTTCCCTCTCAACCCTACTGAAATGTTCGTGTTCAGGTAAAAACGATAAAATAACTTATTTTTCTTGGACTTACTGGGCCACCATACTGTGCATTATAGCTTGTTAGTGCATATCATTGATTAGGGGAGGCATTGGCTTTCACAGCCTGCTTGTTATTTTTTTTTGTATGAAATGGGCATTTCATTTTCAAATTGTGGAGAAAGTTTACAGCAGCACATAGAAACAAATCATCAGAGGAACTGGTTTTAAAAAATGGGAAAACACTGTAAATCCAATGTATTTGACTTTATATTCGAGCAAGCAAAGAGACTGTGTTATAAGAAGAGATAAACTAAATAAACATTTTAATAAAGCAACTCAATTAAAAAAAAAGAAAGAAAAAGGTGTGTGACTACTTTATTTAAAGTAAAAATAACAAAAGATTTAGAAAAAAATGGGAGTAACCCTCTAATTTGAACACTGAGAGAGTAAAATGTATTTTCAGGGGGTAACCTCGAAGTCATGAGTAATCTCGATAAATACTGTACAATATTTAATGGTAATGGGGTAGGCATTAAAAAGAGCTTTCCATTTTAACTGCAATGTTACTTAGATCTACTGTACAACCATGCATGTGTTCTACAAGGTTATTTATCAGCTCTGCATGTTTATTTCAAGGCATCACACTGACTCTGCAAATTAATTACATTACTTATATTTTAACATTAAATTCTTAAACTCAGTGAAATGTTAAACTTCAGTATGAAGCCTAACAGATCAATACAATAAGGAAATGTATTAATAAGTTATAAAACAGTTAGTTTAATATTATCGGCATCTTTTTTTAGTGGTTGCCTCTGACAATGGCTCCAGTTGGATTTATAGCTGGACAGGTGTTTTCACTTCAACCCTTGTAGCTTCAAATTGTTCTTATTCTTACTGTAATTGGCTGTAAAGACAACAGGGCTAGCCAGAGAGTGGATAATGTTTGTTGGGTTGGTTTTTCTTGTGTACAGTTTCCTAGTAACTGCAGTCATTGTATTCTGGGAGATGTAGCTGTTAGTGGAAGTTTTAGGAGAGACAGAAGGGTAGGCAGACATGCTGTGCAGCAAAATTGCTATGCATATTTTTATGAATTAAATTCGGCAGGTACGCAGCTTATCTGGACCTCTGTGTGTATGTCTGTAAGTCTATTTAAGGAGAGCCTGGAAGCTACTCAGGGTTGGTGATGTAAATCGTCTGAATCTGATTGCTGTCTGTACTGCAGATAAAGGCCCTGCTGCATACCTGTGCCTTGGTTCGTTTTTCACCTCTATGTTACAATATTAATGATCCTGTGTTTTGAAAGGTTTCTCTCAGAATCAACACTTTAATGAACAACACTTTAATGATTCACCATTATTCTCTGATAAACACAATAAAACAATCTGACAGTGTGTTGGCAAGGAGACTCAGAAACCAGAAAAACTGCAGTTTAAGCATTTACACACATTTATTAAGTTACATTTCATAACACAAAATAAAACAACAAACCACACTGCCTTCACCATCTCACTACCTAACTAACATCCCTGATCACCCTATTTATACACATCCCCATGTGATACTAAATACTCCCCATACACACACACACACACGCACGCACGCACGCATGCACGCGCGCACACACACACACGCGCGCGCGCACACACACATCGTGCACCAGCAGGGCTTTCACCCTGCCATGCTGCCACACTCCTATACAATCTTTTGACAATTTTCTTATTGATCTAATGAATGCTGCTCAGCTGATGATCTCATCACTACATAGATCATTTAAAAAGTTCTGGGAGTAACGCTACAATGCGAGTTAGCAGTTCTACACCAGCTGCAACATACACAACAATGGCGAGAATAAAAAGAGAAACTAGCAAATAAAAAGCTTTAATAATTAAATATAGAAATGACCAATCTATGAATGAATAATGTTTGCAGTCACTTTTATTATCCCCAAATGTAGATGCATATCTCCAGAGATGGAGACACTCAGACGTATGTCACACTATGGTGTTTTGCATACACCTAAAGAACCTTCCATTCAGCTGTGATGGTTAGGGTGACTGGTTTAGCACTGTTAGAATCTGGGAATACCTATCTATATGTTTTAAGATACATATTTTGCACTTATATTTTTGCATGTACATTTAAGGTGGATGTAGGTTATGGCGGTCTATATTTTGATGACATTGGAAAATACTTATTTTAACCATGTGTGGCTTTTATGACAAAAGTAAAAGAAGATAAATAGGGGTCAGCAAATTGAGCACATTGGGCCCTTCAACAGACAGTTGGTATAAATTGGAAAGCATTATCTCATGAAATCATCACAGAGATAGAACAATTGGCCAGTCTATGATCTATTGATTCTAATTATTCTTGAAACCTTATCAGACTGATGCTGTAACCCTGCTTTACAGATAAAGAATAATAATAAAAAGTAAAATTACACTGGTTGCGGTGCTGGATCACATCATTTAGTACTTTAATTAACTCTGTTTCAGCAGAGTGATCAGCAATACAATTAGAATGAAGAAGTTCAAACAGGCAGTTTATTTTTAGATACTCAAGTTGTGCATATATAACTCAAGCAATTTGGGGTCTGTAAATGTCTTTTCTGCTCCCAAACAAAAAGGCTATTTTAATAGCCAATAGAACAGAAGTAAACCATGAGCCAGTTTTACTGATAACTAAGTCGTGATGGAATTTTGGAGATGATTGATTTAAGTCTCTTCATTGTATTTGTATCATTAAAGGGGGTGGGCTTTTTATTAGGAACTCTAAGGGGGTAAAAGTGTGCCCATCATGTAGTAATGCTATATATCATGTGGTATGTGATTAACTGTGTCTTATATAAGACCCAGAGCAGTTGGTTAGTCTTAAAATGGGTTGGGGCAAAGTTTTATAAGTTTGAAATTATTTTAGGCAGTAGTGAGTGTTGCTTTACACTACAGTAGATTCCCGGTAGTCTGGAGTATGGTAGTACAAACTGACCCATAATCCGAACCATGCAATTTTAATAAAATGCATGCTGAAAGCAACTGGAGAAACTAAATTTCCTCACAGGTGAAATAAAATATTGAAAACACAAAAAATGCAGGTGTTATACAGTGTAGGGCATAATTTGAATACTGATTAAATAATTTGATAAAATGTAATTTGGGTGAGCATCAAAAACATAAATAAATCACTAAATTGAACAGGTTCCAGTTGTAGGAACAATTCAATATTTGATCATTTCATGTTTATCTGGGTTGATTAGTTCGCTTACTAACAATATTTCATTGACATGTTACAAAGATTGAGGATTTACTATGAACACACATTCACGCGCAGACACAAGGGATGGTTAATCAATAGTAGTATTTTATTAAGTACACAAATAATAAACAGAAATCAGAAAAGTCACAAAGTAAATCTCTTACTCTCTAAGCAAAAACACAATTCAAAAAGCTCACACTACACTCATGCTGGCTAGCAGACATTTGAAATATTACACCGGCTGTCTCCACACACACAAACACCAGCTTCAACAGGAAGCAGGCTGTTGCATAGCTAGTAGCTTGCTCACACACGCACACACACACACACACACACACACACACACACACACACACACACATATACACGAACAGAGCCTCAACTGAGACGATGCAGACAATCTTAGAATATATTACATTAAGCTTATTAATGGTATCTAGATTAAGTATATGACAAGTTTACTTTTAAAGAAATTCTTCATACAAGAATATGAGGTAGATTACTTATAGTTACTTCATCAAGTTTCACTAAAAGTTATTTCACATGCAAAGTGTGCAAACTAAATAAGTAAATAAGTTCAATTCTATGTGAATGTGTTACAATTAATTAATTTAGTTCCATGAAAGGAAAATGCAACTAGAATTATACTCAACGGTTCCTTGAAGCTTAGACTTTTGGTTTGCTTGTTTGGAAACTCAATCTGTTGAAGTGTCCAGTACAAAAACTCCTCTCCACAATGAAGTCATCAATCCTACATTAGATCTCATTCAGCAACAAAGATTTAAATTCTCGATAGAATCAACAAACAGCTGCAACAAAGTCTTCAATCCTTGGTATAGGATCCACAACAGCGCCCATCCGCTCTGTCCTCTTTGCTGAATCTTTTAGCTACACAGGTAGCAGGGCACAGTTTCTTTTGGATACTGTGGTTTTAGGTGTACAGCAGACCCAGACTGGTTTGTCTGATAACTGTCGCTGTAAGTTTTATGGCAGTCTTCCAGCCGGGCCTCAGTCCTGTTGCATGTGGTCGTTGATTCGCTGGCAGCTTACTTCTTCATCTTGGGTCCATTTTCAGGCAGAGTCCCGGAGTTGCAGCTTTGCTTAGCAGAGTGACAGCACTTTGTTTAGCATTCGATGTGGAGAGCAAAATGTTCAGTTATGTTGGGATATTTATAGTCTTTTTCACTCTGCTTAATAGCCACTTTCATGAGGTCATTTGTGTATCTTGACTTTTTTTTAAACTCAGTCACTTTTAATGTTCTTTTCCACAGGAACATCTTTAGTTTAATTGCGTCAAAACGATTGTTATTCCACGTGTTAATTATCTGTGCATGATTCAACTGTCCGCTCAGCCTAATCCAGTTCAGGCGCCAGCCCTCTAATCAGTAGGTCACATAGTTCAATATGTCTGCAAACCAGAGGTCCCTTTCCCAAGACAGCAGTTTGCCCTGTTTCTTAAGACACAGCAGTTTGCCCTGTTTCTCAAGACACACGGTTTCATTAATGTATCCAGTTACATTTCTAATACACATTAATTTATTATCATAATCAGGGAATATGTCCCACACAGTCCTAGCTGGTTCTAATTAGTCAGGGTCTACTGTAATCGAGACAGGGGACCAGGCATAGAATTAGGGCCTTCAATATTCCATCTTAAAATTGTTATGTAGGTCTGTGATCAAGATGGCTTTACAGGGGTGACCTCAGACCAGAAATCCACTCCACAACCAGGACTGGCAGATGAAAACTGAGACGATTTCGTGGTCAGTATATTTACTAAATAATAATAAACGAAAGATTTAAACAAAAACAACACACCAAAACAGGACACAGCACATGAGGCCAAAATGAACAGACAAACAAAACAAATTAATACTAAACGAACTACGACACTAACACAGTGGACGGACAGACAAACACGGTGAGTGAAATCAATTATTTTAACTTTAACTATTTTACGTTCTCCTCTCCACACCCCTTCTCCACTCACCGAACACACAACCCAGAGTGAGCGAAAACATGCTGCTTTTATGCAGCTGTACCGAGACTCGATTTCTAATCAATCATTCAATTGGAGTCTCGGTACAGCTGCACGTGAATTAATAAATTGCAATTCCCTGTGCTCACATATTATTTTACCTGCACGTGAAGTGCTGTGCAAGCCTCGTGCCTAAATACAAATATACATTTTAAAAACTTGTGCCCGTAACCCATACTTATATCCCGTGTATTTTATACATAAACACCGACATTGACACACGACATACAACTTAAAACACTAATAAACATAAAGGGGTGGGACACTCAGCCACAATGTCACCACCAGCAACACAGATTAAGTTATTAAGACTTAATGGTTTATGTGGTCTATGGACCTCGTTGCAGTGTGGTGTGTAGATATATTACCTCACCCTAAACCTCACATGAAATGGAAAAACAAAAGGAAAGCTTATCACTTAACACTAAAGTATTTATATAGATACTATACAAGGCATGTAACCTAGCTGCTCACAGGGTGCATACATTCCAGATATGACATACAGTGTAGTTCAATGCATGTATCTGTATTTTTAAACAATTTTAGATTTCTCTAAAAACATATCTAAACATATCTAAAATACTAAAATACAGGACCATAAACTGAAGATTTATCATAATATTTGTAAACTAATTAATATTCTGACTGTAGTGCACAAGGTGTACCAAACCACTGTATGTATGCAGATGATTGCTGAATTCTTCCACATTTCTAATTAAAAATGTTTCAGTTCATTTGCTGCAGGCAATTTTTAATGAGCCCATTTTATTGTGCTATACTATATCTTTCCATTATGTCATGAATTTATTATCTTTAATTATAGATATATCGGGATTGAAGAGTACATTATTAGCATCTGTTATATGTAGCACCCACTTCTGTGTAAATGACTGAATCGTTTGTTATGTGAATGGCATCCCTGACTTGTAATATATAAAAGTGTCATCTCCCTGTTTCAATTCAGACAGACTTTAAAGGCTGATGCAGTAGTTGTGTTTGTTTCATGAGGAATAGTATAAAATGCGGTGACAATCACTAGGCCAGTCTAGAGTATAGACTTCTGCACATTTCTACCCTCAACTTTCCTGAGTGAAATCATTAAGGGATGGTGGCATATCCCTTATATCTGTTGAATCAGTTATTCCCATAGTGGCTGTATACCACATTGATAGCTATGGCAGGTGTTTCCATTTTGAACTTGTCAGCTTCAATATAAATCAGCATTGGTGCTTTAAATGTGTGTTTAATCTTTAATTGCAGTTTGCAGAGAGGATTCAAACCAGTCGATTGCCTCATGTTTGGCACTGATGCACTCACCCATGAAGACATCTATTGATAATATTCCAGGAAGAGAACCAGAAGCCACAGACAGAACTCATGGGTGAGTTTTGTTTTATTCCAAGCATATAATTGTGATACTTCATTTGAGGGGTTATTTCATATTTAGAATTTGACAAATGCCATACGCCCTTCCATGCAGAAAGACTTGCTTCTGAATGTGAAATATGTTAAAAATCATCGTAAGTTGAGCCCAAGTTCTCTTTGTTTATGGATATATGAAGGATTCCTTTATTACTTGAGTTTGCTGACCTTCCACACCTCAACAAATGATGTGAGAAGCCCAAGACAGTTAAATCTGACATGTTATAGTCATTTTCATTTGGTGTAATTCATGTGGAAATGACATGCAGGTACCAGTGTATGCATCTTTTTAAATTCCTTTTTGAAATCAGGGTTATGACAATTAATTGCATTAAAAAAAAAAATCTAGTATACACTTTCCTTGTTCTTCAATGGGTTTTTTTAATAATCTGTAATCAAAGCTGATTAGTTATGATGAAGCGGAATGTATTGATATATAAGTGTTCCTGAGTTCCTGAGTTGCAACAATAGCAGCAATAACAGACAGTTCATATCTACTGCATTAAGGTTCAGTTACTTTGTAATGGATCAAAACAGTTCAGCATCTTTCAGATGTACGCTGGGATAACATTGATGCCCCTAATTCCCTGTAGGGAATCTAATTCCATAGTGATTGGAATATTAGAGGTGCCCATATACAGTTGTTTTGTAGCAAAAAAAAAAGTTACAATAAGTAGATCTAGATTTATTTCAGCATTTTTTTTTTTTTTTGCAAACCCCCCAAAATGCTAATTCAAAAGTAGTCATACCCTGACATGGTAAATGAAATGAATATCTAGTTGAGGCACCTTTAGCAATAACCTCTTTTAAACAATTAGGATATTGTGAATGAAATTTTGGCATGATTCTTTAGTGAATTTTGACCTTCTTCAACGCAAAAATTGTTCCAGTTCATTCAAATTCCGAGGACTTCTCTTTTGCACAGCCTTCTTCAACTTATACCAAAGATTCTCAATTATATGAAGATCAGGACTTTGACTAGGCCATTCCAGATATGGTTTTCTTTTCTTTGTACGCCTCACCAGGCTTTTTCCAAATTTAGCGACTATCAGCGTGACCAAATAGCCCGATTTTTATTTCATCACTCCACAAAACTTTTGACCGGAACTCATATCTATCATTCAAATGCCATTTTGCAAACATCCTTCATTTTTCTAAGATTGGCCGACCATTGAGACCTTCACCGTGCCATGCAATACTCGACCTGTGGTTGAATTGGAAACCCCAGTCCCACTTGCAGCCAGTTCACTTTGAATATCTTTGGCAGTTCCAAAGATTCCTTACAATTCTTCTACTTGTTCTTGATGAAAGAATTTCCAGACCAGGACCATGCCATAGGCTTCATTAGAAACCAGACTATGGTTTTCTTTTCTTTCCAGTACGCCTCACCAGGCTTTTTCCAAATTTAATGCAATCATCCTAATGTAGCAGTACTACTAGCATTAAATAGAATACTTTTAAATCAGATTTTTGTTTTATCCACACAAAAACAAAAAAAAAAAAAAACATTTGCTACAAAAGATTTTTCCTATAATTCTTTGTTTTCAAGAAATTTCTAGAAATTATAAATTTCCATTGGGGTATGTAAACTTTTGACTACAACTGTATATGTCACACACTCTTCCATTGCAATTTTTAGTATCACAAGTTATCTCTGCAATGTCACATTACTGATTTTGTTTTTACTACAGAAACTTTTGCCTTGTTTGAAATAGTTTTTTTTTTTTTCTGTTACAATATTTTCTCTATTTCTCTCATACCTTGGAGACCTACCTCCTTTAGTCCCTGCCTGGACGTTCACCTTGTATAAATCTCTATCACATTCTGGTAAGAGATAATTGGGTCTCCTCACAGATCTGTGTTCAAGTGCAGTGGCAGACATGTGTTTGGTTTACGTCCACAAGGAAAGAAATTATAATTTTAATGTTCAAGTAAAGGTATATATTAACAATACCGAAAATGTATGTCCAATAAATCAATAAATAATAATAATAATAATAATAAATAATAATAATAATAATAATAATAATAATAATAATAATAATATGATAAGCACTAACAAATGAAAAACTTCACTTGGGCAACAGTTGGGAGCTTGGATTTGATTTTTTGTGTGCATAAACACTTTTTTGGAATGAAGAACTAAAATTGTTGTAACTATAGTTACAGAAGTCCTTGGCATAGTCCTAGCCTCTCTGCATTTTTATCTCACCCATTTAAATAGTAATTTATGCATAGCAATGCTGCACCAGGCAATTCTTCAGGGTTCGAGACACATACCCAGGAAGTGAAGCAGATTACAAAAAATAAAAAATAAAATCAGGGTAACATCCAGTCCTTTTATCATGCTTTTAATACCTGTAAATATTTAATGATTGGTTGTTTGTGAGTGTAACATTGTAGAGACATGTGGGTGTGTATTTGCTGCTGATTGACAGGCAGGAGATCGAGACGGAGGTTGAGCTTGACATGCCCGTGGGCATCTAGGTTTTATTCACAAACAAACACACAAACTGCTCACATGACACTATCAACAATTGTATCGCACAGAGGACATACAACAAAGTGTACAAAAAGCAAAAACAAAACACACAGTACACAACTACAGATAAAAGTAGCCGTGAACACGGCATGCGCTACTCCCCTACATGGGAGGACCTGGTTTTTAAGCTATTAATCTGGTTCACTTTGTCTTGTGGCCTTGCAGCAGCTCTGCAGTGTACAAACAGGACATTTTATTAGGGATGCCAAGTTTTTGAGATTGGGCCGAATACCGAACCGAATATCGAATCTACAAAAACTGTCACAAAAAACTGAAGGAAACTGTTGAATGAAAAACAGACTGGCAGCTACGAACAACGGATGCACACAATCTATTGTTTTGAGCCTTTTAATTCATAGTATTTTTATTACCGAATGGAAATATATCCCTGAATAAGATTTCAGTTTGAAACTTACATAATTTACCGCCAGCCCCCTCACCCACCATAGATACATCAAAATACAGAAATGTTTACCTTTACAAGAAAGGATAACCCACTATTTTCTTTAATGAAGTTTCAATCTGTGTCACCTGATCTGAGAGTAGGGTTGCCAACATGCTTCAGAATCTTGGGACACTTTAAGAAAAGTCAGGTTTTGTAGCTCACCTCTATAAACTGCAATGCATTCAGGAAAGTGAGTGTGAATTGTACGAACTGTTGCTAAATTAATTAAATTATTTTACTTAGTTGTTAACAAAAGCAAACACACGCCTGTGAGGAATCTTTCCATCAATCAGACCTATACAGCAGCTGATTGGCTTTCTGAGTGAACACTGTATCTCTGCAGGCTGGATCCTCCAGCTGTGCAGTTCTTGTCGTGTGCTCCAGCTGTGCAGCTCTCGTCATGCTGCTCCAGCTGTGCAGCTCTCGTCGTGTGCTCCAGCTGTGCAGCTCTCGTCGTGTGCTCCAGCTGTGCAGTTGTGTGTGCGCAACTTTTAATAGACGTCATCATTATACTGCTGAAGGCAAGCTCGTTCATCTGAACTCCCCAATCACATAATCTCTTCGTACCCTATCGTAATGTAGCCGATGGAAACTTCATAACACCCCCATTAAACGATTACTGTTAACAGTCACAATAAAAGTAACAAAGTGAAAAGTGAAAAAATAATTCCCCCGATACCAACATACCCTTTGTAGGCTGTAAAATATTTAGTTGGTTTTTAGTTTAAATCAGAGCAATGTCATTTTAATTAATGTCCTTTATTTTCCAAAAACTTTTTTTAACGTGAAATACCTGTGCATGCATGACGTGTCATTGACTTAGGGTGACCAGATTTTCAAAGCTCAAAACCGGGACACACTGTTAGATAATTGATAAGACTAGTTATATTATTTATATATAGGTTTTTTTTAATAGTTATTTAAATAGCCATCCTCATTTTAATAATGTATTATTTTTAATATATTTATTTTTAACAGCTTTCTAAGGCCACACAATTTCAGTACACTCAAGTATATTTGTGGCTAAGGTTCACTACCAATATTGCATTATATTGCTACTGTCTTTACTGTCTTAACTAAATCCCACCAGTGTTGCATGTAATTGTATGATATTTTTATATAAACTAAATGAAACTGCATGGCATTAAGCATGTATGTGTATGCCTGTGTTAATCACTTTATATAAATAATGTTCTTGAGTACCCAGACAGGATTTTTTTTATTATTTAGTTTTCAACTTGCCAGTTATATAAGATGCTGTTCATGTTATTTTAACAAAAGCTATTTAGAGTGAGTCGCACTAAAGGTAGTGGCTAAAAACCGGGACTTTTTTAAGATTTTCAGAAACATGTCTGGACACCGGGACCTTTAATAGAAAACCAGGACTTTCAGCTAAACTAGGACATCTGGTCACCCTGCATTAACTGCATAAATATATATTTTATCTTTCATTGTTTTATTCATTATTAGGGGAGACCCTGTCTTGTTCATACAAGGGACATTTTGAAACAGTGTTTATAATTATTTAAATACAGATGACTGTAGTACACGATTGCAATGGGAATGTCAGATTATATGGTAATATGCATATCACTGTGTGTATTAGTACATATTATTATAGTTATCCATATCACACTGTATGACAATGACAAGGAGCTCACCAGGAGCAGATCTTGAAATGCATTTATTTGAAAAAAAAATATTTGAAAAAAAACCCACTAATATTAAGCCTTGATTTGATTAAACCATCATTATTTAATAGATTGTTTAAAAACATTTATATTACAGACATTTAGCAGACAAACAAACAAGGAAATAAAACAACTGAATTCAAAGTGGGGAAAAAAAAAAACTATTAAACACAAACTTTATTGTCATGCACAATAATGACATCTTTTACAACCTACGCATGCATGACTGCACCGTTGGAGCTTCACGACGAGAGCTGCGCGGCTGGAGGGTTCAGGCTGCAGAGATACCCCTCTCCAAAAAGTAGCTATTCAGGACGAATCCGAATCCTGGATTTGGTGCATCCCTAATTTGTATACCTGATGCCCCACTGGAACACACCTATCTGCTAATTAGAATTCCACAGCTGGTAGGCTGTCCCAGGAGCATCAGGTTCTCCATTAACTATTTACAATAATTAGACAGTATTTACACTATTTAACATTACACACACACACACACACACACACACACACACACACACACACAATATATATATATAAAACTATTCATGCGTAGGGCTCCATCACTGCCACAGTGAGTGATAGAGCGATTGATTGAATATTGCAGCTGTTTCCCTCTTGGAACTATTAAGAAGTACATTAAACTGAAGCATCCTACACGTGACTGATAGCCAATTGTTCCATCATGCATTTTAAAACAATAGGCATGGAAGTCATAATAAAATGTAAAGTAAGTAAGACTATGTACAAGGAGCTAGGTTTAAAGTTATACCAGTGCACACTAAAACATATATAAATAGGGTTTGTAATTGTACTAGTGGAATTAAAATAGATCCCACAAATACATTCAGTAGATTTGAATTCCAGGGAAAGTGGTACATTATATTTAACTGTTCTAAATGGTGTCAGAATGCTATTGTTGTTTCAATCATTATAAAAAGGGAATTTGAGAAAACCAACAGCTCTGTGTGTTCGACAGTCTCTTCAGTGTACTTTTTGTTAAAAGTAAGTAAAACACTAAGTCTGCTTCTATTTTTAGTATTTAAATTGTGGCACTATTTAGATCTGGCACTGATTTCACGGCCTATTAAATTGCTCTAAAGTATTACCAAGTTTAATCCTATGTTTTACATTAAACATATGAATTAATGTTCGACTTTTGTAACAATACATGGTAAAGAATAATCAATCTGATTTAACCAAATACATGTAGTACATTTTTGAAGGGTCTATTACTGTTGTTTTAGTATGCAGCATTGGGTCCAACACGTTTACACATTTAATAGGACACGGCTTTAACACATGTCCTATTAAATTAATGTTTTAATAAGTCTGTTTTACAAATAAAATAGACATTTGGTTAAAAAGTGTTATGGACTGGTGTTAAAAATCCACTAGGTGGGGCGATGAATGTGGCATCACAAAGAATGTTAAAGTATGCTATGGTCTTATAACCAATAACTTAAAGCCTTGTGAAAAGAGCCCAGTATCTAAATCTCACAGATAGCAATCATACATATATAATACAAAGCTACTGCATAAACATTTCCAGAAATAATTTAATTTTATATATATATATATATATATATATATATATATATATATATATATATATATATATATATATAGTAGCATAATGGGGAGGGGGTTAATATCCTCTCTGCCAAAAAAACATGTGTTAATTGTCTTTTGATAATTGTTTTATTGTTAATTATCACCTGCACCTGGCTATCATTGGACATTTTAGCCAAGTGCAGGGTATCTAAAGGAAGCAGCCAGTGTGTTCTGGGATGCTGGAGTGTATAGAAGACCGTTTGATAGTGTGCTCAAGCGTATACAAAGAAAAAAAGGTGGTGTAGAACCTGTTTTGTTTTGTTTGTTATTTGTCAGTGTGGCGAAGTGTCCTGCCCCTTTATGTTTATCAGTGTTTTATGTTGTCTGTAGTGGTGTTTATACACAGGATATAAATATGGGTTACGAGCACAAGTATTTAAAATTTATATTTGTATTTAGGCACGAGGATTGCACAGCACTTCACGTGCAAGTATAATATGTGAGCACAGGGAATTGCACTTTCCATTAATTCAAGTGCAGTTGTACTGAGACTCCAATTGAATGATTGATTAGCAATCGAGTCTCGGTACAGCTGCATAAAAGCTACATGTTTTCACGCGCTCTGGGTTGTGTGTTCATGAGTAGACAACAAGAGAGAGAAGGAGAGAGTCTGTTATATTAACAATTGCTATTTTGTGCTGGAAGCTCCAGCACGGTACTTGTTTTCTGTCCATCCACTTTGTTTGTTTGTCTGTCTATTTCCTTTTGCCAACTTGCCCTTTATTTTCAGTTGTGTGTTTTGTTTAAATATTTTGTTTGTTATTATTATTTTACAATAAAACACTGGATGCCGTAGCATCTCAGATTCATCGCCATTCATCATTGTTTGGAGTCTGCATTTCTGGTCTGACGTCACCCCTGCAAAGCCATCCTGTTCAGTCAGGTAAATGGCTTAGCCGTCCTGCAAGATAGTATAGGTTCCTGTTTGTGTTTTTAGTTAGTGCTCAAAATAGAGCTAGGTGTTTGTTTTGTTTATTTTGTTTTTTTGTTTTTTTGTTTGTTTATTAAAAATAGCACGTCAGTGCTTTGAAACCAAGTTCCTGTCTCCTGGGTCTGCATTTAAAGGGGCAACAAACTAGAGTGAGTGGCTGCTGTGTTACTATATATATATATATATATATATATATATATATATATATATATATATATATATATATATATATATACACACACACACCACCACCACACCACCCACTCAATATATCAGGTGTCGGGGTCCAATATAAATCCGCTATATATCGAGGGCTGCGATATAGTGAGAGACCCATAGAAAAACAAATAGGCTAACAAATAAATACTGTATAACTCCCTCATGTTATAGGGGGCATCAGAGTCCAGTATAAATCCTCTGTAAAACCTGTTTTTTCTCATTTTTTTGTATAAAAAGCAGCACACCATTTTAATTCGTACAGCAGAGGATAATTGCTTCTCATCAACTTCAGTCTCCAATTAATTAACATAATTCATAATTGACATCTGACATAATAGCTAGAACCATCAATGTAAACGGGTGTGGCATTAGAAAGGGATTGCATTAATAATGTGTTCGGGGAAGAGGAGGGAGAAGTAAGGGACAGATATGGGGGGTGCCTTCTGTTATGAGAACAGCAGGGAGTAACTAAGGCGTTGGGAGGACAACTGAGTGGATCTTGGGTTAAGTAGCAGTGAGAAAGGGGTATGGGGTGTATATAGTATAAAGGGGTTCAGGAGTGTGGCAGGGCAGAGGAAAAGCCCTGGACATAATTAAAGGGGTCGGGGCAAAGCCCTGCTTGTAAATATATGTATTGTTTATTTTAGCACGGGTGAATGTATTGTTATGATTTCAGATGTATTGGTGTATTATTATTTAAAAGAAAATATTGTTTGGGAACAGTAATGGTTTATTGGATCGGTATGATTTGAATGTATTTTTGTTTATTTAAAAAAAAAAAAGTTTCTTTGTTTGTTATTGTTTGGCAGCATGGATGGGGAAGCCCCATTCTACAAAACTCGTGTAGAATGTGCTCCTCTCCAAAATTGATTAATTAGTGTTAATTCAGAGCTGGTCATAATTATAAAAGCCTACCACTTTTGTTTGTTCGGTGTGGGTGTTCAGAAAGGAGGAATTGTGCAAGAAAGAGTGAGTAACAAAAAGAAAAAATCAGAAAGTAAAGAATAGCAATTGCTATGTATGCTGGAAGCACCAGCACAGTACTTGTTTATTTATTTGGTGTCAGTGTGTTGGTGATTTGTTTTTTTTCCCAACTTTTTATATTGCTCTGTGAGCAGTGTTTTTTGTTTCAATATTTATTTTATTTTTGCGTAACAAAAACGGCTCAGCAGAGCGCTTTTCACCCGAGTAACTGCCTGTATTGTCTCTGTCGGCTGTCTAGTCTGGGAACATCAACCCTTGGCTACCCTGTCACAAGGCCTACCACTCAAGTAGAGTTGTACAGCCCAACAGGTGTCATTTAGATGTAGTTCACAGGCTGTGTATTTGGAGGCACTTGTGTAGCTCTGGATGCAAAGACGATAGGTCTCATCTTGCCATCTCTTTCTTGGGAGAGCACAGCCGATAGTGCATGTGCAGTTATTGCCACCTCCAAGTGAAACGGTGCTGAAGGGTCTCTAGTGATGAGAGATGTTGCTTGTGTTACCGATGTTTTCAGAGCTACCATGGCAGCAGTGTGGTGCCCTGTCCATGGTAACTTGTCATCTGGGACGTCTTCTTTATTAAGGTCATACAGGGGGTTTGCTGCTTCCGTGAACCCAGGTATGAAGTCATGGTAGCTGACGGGACCCAAAAAGGAGTGAAAGACTGTCTTGGTGATGGATGGTGGTATGCCTGTGATGAGTTTGACCTTTTCTTCATCTGGTGTTCATCCTTCGAAATTGTAACACCAGGGAAACTGACAAACTGTTGAGCTATCTGTGCTTGGTTGACCTTTAACCCCACCTGTCAGAAGTTGCAGGAGCTCAAGCAAGAGTTCGTCAAGCATAATATGTATATATATATATATATATATATATATATATATATATATATATATATATATATATATATATACACACACACACCATGAATACTGCACCAAAGACCTATTTCCTGTCCAACATGTAATACATTTTTCAAATAGTCCACTACACACCCCACCTCCTGCATTACATCAGTACCCAAAATACTAACTCAATCGGGGGATGCATAAGCATAGGCCTGGCCACCCTTAAGCTACCGTTATTGGTGCTGAAAGAAAAAGATTTAGAAAAATAGGCTTTGGCCGAGGCTCCCTGGAAGCCATTCAAAGAGGAGCTGCCACCTGAGAATAAGGGGTGTCGGGGTTGCTTTGTGTGTAGGATAGATACAGATGTGCCACTATTGACTACAAAAGGGACCAGTGGGCATTCACTTACTGATCCATCGATTAAAAGGCAATTCTATCTATCCCGCCATAACCGAATGAAAAGCAGCTTTAGGGAGACCCCGTACTCCTAGCGGAGCTCAGTATACAGGGCTTCAGACAAAGATTTTGCCTTAGGAGCCAATGTCTTCTAGGCCAAATAAATGTGTTGCCAAATCCAATTGTTGTGAGCCATTTTAGGGACAGCAACTTCTTATTACAGTAATATAAATATAGGTGTACACTTCCTAATTACAATAGCAAGTATTTCTATGCTTTCTGCTTTCACCATTCTTAACGGTCAGCTTCAGAAATAAACTTTCCCTTTCCCCTGCAATAGCTGACCATGTTTGAGTACAAAACTCACAATACATTTACTGTTTGTCATTATGGTAACGTTTCGAATTGCTGTGCAATATTGGGTAAGTTGAGATATGTGACACTATGGCTCATGTGGTGACGTCAGACCAGGAACTGAATGGATACAGTCTGTTTAGTAAACGCGCTGTTGCGCCAGTTTATTGTAAATGAACAAATAAAAAGTTTTAACAAAACAGCAACATAGAACAAACAAAACGGTGCAGTGGCCAAAACAAATAGTCAAATAAAACACTAACAAACTACACCATGCTGATGAAGATACCCGTTTTAGTCTGCATGTGAAGTGGTTGTGCATTTCCCTGTGTCTAAATACAAATATACATTTTACATTACCTTTGCTACATTACCCACAATCCGTGCATCACTACAATAATACATATAACAGATAACATAAAATACAAAACACGCAGAGGGGTGGGACACCCTGCCACATATCCCCCCACCTGTGCAGCACACAAGGCCTCACAGGCCACCTCCCCTGTTAAAGTCACAGAAGTGCCGCTCAAAGTCCTGGGCCAAGAACAGAGGCTTTAAAGGGCCCATAGCCAGCAATCCCGTCCTCTTCCCAGCTGACAGCGGAAATGCTGTCAGTGGTGCCATTAATGGCTCCCAGGCTGGCTCCTCCATCCCCAGAAAATCCCCGGAGGTCAGCAGCAAACAATCTCAAGCGCAGGCATACCCAACAATAGCACACGGGCATCCCTGGGCGATGGCGAGCTGGCCTCCCCAGGTGATGGCAACTCGGCAGCCCTAGGCGTTGCAGGCTCAGCAGCTGCAGGCAGACCTCAGGCGGTGGAGTTGGGAGCTGCAGGTAGTCCGCCCATGGAGGCAAAGGCAAGAGTGGCGGGTAGTCTCCAGGCCAAGTATGTATAGCTCCAGACCCCAGCTGAGAGGTTTCTCCCTCTTAGCCATCCCTCTCAATTCTTCCGGATGTGACGTAGCAGACACGACCAGGCTGTGACGTTCCCGGATGTATGCCCTGTGAAGTTTCTGGATGTATTCCCCATCTGGGACATTAAGCTTTCATGACAACAAATTGAAAGTCGTATTAGCCACATATTAGTTTTTAAGGGGAAATTAATTTAAAGTCGTATTAGCCACATATTAGTTTTTAAGGGGAAATTAAGAAATGTGACAGATTTAGTCATATCAGCCAACCTATCTAACATTAACAGTCCTTGACTACAAATTCATTACTAACGTTAGCCAGCCTCACTAATTAACATTAACGTTTGCTTATTACAGCTAGCGTTAACTAAAGCATAAGTTACTCTAAAGTACAGTGCTTAAAATAAGGGACAACATTATGACAACAAAATAAAAGTAAAAACGTAATTTATTTTTATTTATTTATTTTTATGTGGCTAGCGCTGCTGTCTCACAGTGCCAGGGTCCTGGGTTCAAATCCGGCCTCGGGGGTCTGTCTGTGTGGAGTTTGCATGCTCTCCCCCGTGTTTACGTGGGTTTATTCCGGGTACTCTGGTTTCCTCCCACAGTCCAAAGACATGCTGTTCAGGTTGATTGGCAACTCTAAATTGCCCAGTGTGTGTGTTTGTGTGTGTGTGTGTGTGCAGTGCCCTGCGATGGACTGGTGTCCTGCCCAGGGTGTAGTCCTGCTTCACGCCCAGAGTCGGCCAGGTTAGGCTCCTGCTCACCGCGACTCTGTAAAGGATTAAGTGGTTATTGATAATGGATGGATAGATTATCTAGCTCGTTTCATGCTAGCTACTAGTATAATCAGAAACTTCTTGCTTAGGCACTATAATGTAGGCCAGTCCTTCCCAACCTCTATCTCCAAATGACCCCGTTCCAAAAAAGAAAATATTTGGTGACCCCATAATATTGCGGACAATATGAACCTTTGAGCATAAATACAGCCTTTCAAATACAACTTTAAATAATAGCCATATACTTTATATTTTAAAAATGCAAATGTTTTATACTGTTCAATTAAAATAAATGTGACCAACACAAGATGCTAATATATGTACTTGTTCAATATTTTTTAATACACACAAATAAATAAATACGCAAGAGTCACAGCAAATAAGAGCAGCACACATGGCCTCTCAGCCTGGGTCTTCGGGGATGCAGCCATACCCTTCTCCTCCAGGCAGCAAAGGTGGGAGCAGCAGGTAGTCTCCCCCTGGTGGTGGAGGTAAGATCAGCAAGTAGTCTCTCTCCTTGACTGGGGATTGATGCAGCTGTCCCTCGGTCGCCGTGGACTGGTGCTGCTCTCCTTCACTCGTGAGGGACTGGTGTGACTCTCCTTTGCTCTCTGGGGTAGGCGTGGCTCCTCCCTTTCACACTGGAGAGAGCGGGCCTTCTCCCTCTCGTGCTGTTGACAGCGTGACTTCTTCCTAGATGAAGGATTTGGGTAACTGTACAAAAAGCTATAGGAGAGGATTAGATAACTGTTAAAGGTCCATGGAGAAACTGAAGAGAAAGTGCTCTTTACTGGTACCAGTGATTTATTTTAAAATTATGATTGTAATTCAGGGTTCTATGTTACTAATTATAATTTTCTATGTGGTTTACCTGCATTGTTTAGTTCGTGACCATTGTAAACAGCTTGTACTTCTTATGCAGCGGCAGCTGCAAAGCTTGTAATAAGTAGTGTAAGGTGTGGGTGTCTGTCAGAACAACAGGGTAGAAAGTAGGTGACAGAGGTTCCCAGGACATGACAGACCTGACAACCTAAGACTGGCCAGTCACTGTCCCAGGTAAGCCCAGGTGAGCATGTGTGAAAAAGTTTTTGTAGTTGTGCCAGGGTTCAAGGGGGGATTATGTAAGGCTTTCCTAACATTTGCCTAGCGTTGTCGTGCCTGGTTTTAGATAACTCAGAGTGCAGCTGTGACCTTGGATGGATGATATTTTCCTTTTTTTCACATAAGTTGTTTTTGCTTAAAAAGCTGTTTTAATCATAGGTACAAAACCACAATCAAACCAGCTAAAAGTGGTTCTAAAACCACAAACTTCTGCTAAAAGTGGTGCACTTTACAGTGTTTGCACTAGGCCACACCAATGGCCCCCTGAAATAAAAAAAATGTCCTTCTGAATTGCTCTTAATGTGCCTGTGTGTCCCCCTCCCCAGACACAATAAAAATAAGCAGTATTATAGTAATAATGGTTGAAGAAACAAAAGTAGCTTACTTTTGACGAGGGCAGCGATAAGATGTTTTCCCAGGTTTATGTTTCTAAAAACCAAACAAACCCATTCACAGTTGGGTGTAACAACCACACAACATCAACCCGGGAACGACATTTACTGCCAAAGGACCATCGTAATGATGTGCTTGAGAATGATGCCAATACTATAATGATAAAAACACTCCAACGGGCAATGAACGAGAACGAGCAGGCTATCCTCAAAGCGCTGCAAACCGTACACAATGAAGAGAACGATCAGGCTATCCTCAAAGTGCTGCAAAGCGTATACAATGAATGAGAATGAGCAGTCTCTGGGGAGCGCTTTGAGGTGCGGTACACATAGTGCCCCCTGCCCCTCATGGTACAAAGCATGCAGACACTCCCCTCCCCCAACACATTAAAATTGCATTTCCAATCTACCTACCTACACAATACAAAAGCAGCAATTTAAAAGTTATATTAAAACCAACTAAGACCCATAAACTGCAAGGGTCGAGCTCATGTAATCCCACATTTCCTTTTAGTTGGTTCTATGAGTCCACTAGCATAACCTCTATTTTATCTGAATTCAACATTAGAAAATTCTATGACATCCAACGCTTGATGTCTGTAAGGCAAGTAGCTAATAACACCCAGGAGAAGAAATTCCTGACTTTAGGGACAAATATAGCTGGGTATCATCAGCATAGCAATGGAACTTCACTCTGTGTCTGCGGATAATGTCACCTAATGGTAGAATGGAGAATGGACCTAGAATGGAGCCCTGTGGAACACCACAGACAACTTCAGATAATGCCGATTTCACCTCCCCAAACTGAAACCTATCAGAACGATAATATTTGAACCAGGATCGGACAAGGCCAGACAGTCCCATGGGCTTTCAAGATGATTCAGTAGGATAGAATGGTCTACAGTATCAAAGGCAGCACTTAGATCTAGAAAAAATAAAACTGATGGAAAGCCCGAGTCAGAGCTTATCAGCAAATCATTCACAACTCTGATAAGGACCTTCTCGGTGCTATGTGCAGCACAAAAAAAAGTAATTGTAGTTGAATTGCAACAACTCTCTCAAGAACCTTATCTAAGAATGGTAGGTTGGAGATTGTCATATACTTATTGAGGACTTTAGGGTCCAAATTTTGTTTCTTAAGCATAGGCTTTACCACAGCGACCTTAAGAGCCGAGGGAACTATACAGGAGGAAAGTGAACCATTTATAATTTTTGAAATGTGGGTATTAATAAAACCACGGACATCTTTTAATAGTTTTGTAGGAATAGGATCAAGTGACCATGTAGTAGCTCTCATATGTTGAACTAGCTGTGTTAGTTCCTGTAAGGTAATCAAAGAAAAAGCCCCTATAGTAGCCTTAATAGGTGTAGTTGGTAAAATTGTGCTGGAGTCCTTCTTAATAGAAGGTGTCTGTGGAATCTCATTTCTGATGTCCAATTATTTTATTTTCAAAGAAATGCAGGTCATTGCAGCGGTGAGAGGAACCAATGTCAAGGGTAGAACTATTATGGGAAGGATTAATTAATTTATCTAGGGTAGCAAAGTAAAATCTAGGATTATTTTTATTTGTTTCAATTAAATTAGAATAATATGATGATCGAGTGAACGCCAGAGCTTTCCTCTATTTAACTAGGTGGCCCTTCAATGTAATGAACATGCAGTTTAGAATCTCGCCACCTCCTTTTTAGTTTACGACCCTCGTGTTTCACCTTACTAGTAGTATCATTAAACCACAGTGAGCTTTTTTTTTTTAAAAGACACTCTCTGAGTTTTGATTGGCACTACAGTACTGATGAGGACTCAGAGAGTGGTAATGAGCTCAATACATAGAAAGCTTAAATATACGGTCCACAGTCATTGTAGATACTGGCAGATTTGCCTCAAAATGAGTGGCAAGATGATCAGAAATAGTAAGATCTAGGGTTATGGTGTTTTTAACAGCCAAACCATGAGAAATTACCAGAGCTAAAGTATGGCCATGATTATGTGTAGAACCTTTGACATGCAGGATATAAGCTAAGGAATCCAGTAACCTTAAAAATTCCAAGGAGTTAGAATCAGAATCAATGTCAACATGAAGGTTACCATCACCCAATAAAAGAATCCTATCATATATGACTATCAATATAGATAGCAAATCCCCAAATTCAGATAGAAATAGTGAGTTTGACTTAGGTGGTTGACAAATAATTACAATATGAACAGGTAATGGGCTGTTTAATGTCAAGGTTAAAACTTCAAAAGATGAATAACCTTCAACAATTCCGTTTGATTCTAAATTTACTATGTAAAACAATAGCAAATCCAAATCCTCGCTCAGTACAACGAGTTTTCTGAAAAAAGGAATAGTTAGATGGAGAAGCCTCAATCAGGGAAACTTAATCATTTAGTCCAAGCCAAATTTCAGTTAGAGAATATCATTGTTCTAATCTTGAATAAAATCATTAATTAATGGAGCCTTATTAGACAGAGACCTGATATTAAATAAACCTAGGTATAAATTGGCCCAGTCATGAGGATGTGATTGAGCAGGGGTAATATGAATTTGACAAAGGTTACTGTAGCACACACCTCTGTGTTTACTCAGCAGGTAGTGGGAATGGCAGGATGCTTTAACCTGAATTTGACATGCCTCTTTAGATTCACTCCCCTCCCCAGTTTCTAGTTTAAATACCTTGCTAGGAGATGTTATCAGCTAGCCTGCTTGCCCCTGACCTATTTAGATGCAGTCCATCTTTCCTATAATATCTATTTCTTTTTTTTATTTCTTTTTTTTATTTAGTTGTCTCCAATTTTTTTACCTCAGTTTTCTCCCCAGTTTAGTGTGCCCAATTATTATCTGTATCCTCGGCTCACCGCTCAGGGAACGGAGGCTGGAGCTCGCGTGCTCCGAAATGTGCTCCTGCCAATCCGTCATTTTTCGCACTGCGGATCCACAGCGAGGCCACCAGACCTATAGCGCTGGAGGACAACACCGATCTGGCGGCTCCACTGCAGAGCCACAGGTGCCCTATCGGCCACAGGGGTCGCTGATGCGCGGTGAGCTGTGGATTCCCCTGCCGCCCTAAGCCCTCCCTACCCGGGCAGCGCTCGCCCAATTGTGTGCCACCCCCTAGGAACTCCCGGTCACAGTCGGCTGTGACATAGCCTGGACTCGAACCTGTGATCCCCTTTTACTGGATGCACCACTTGGGAGCCCACATCTATTTCTTTTCCAAAAGCAATCCCAATTGGACCCCTTTTGCACACACCAACCAGCCAGCCAAGTATTTAAGGCCCTAATTCTACTGAATAATTCATCCCCACCACCTGAGAGGTAGACCTGAGAGAATAATTCTGCATCCTAATGTTTTCAGCTGTCTTGTAGCACCTGCTACCATAATGCAGCATAAGAAACTTGCTGTCTGCACTTAATTGAATGGTAGAATACCTGGCCAGGCTATTCTATTCAGTTCTAAATGATAGCTAAACAAGCAAATATAAAGATTTTTTAAAAATAAATAGAGGGCTAATATCATTTTTATTTGGTAGAATGGGGAGGCTAACAGAACTCCATAGTTGGATTTCTGTATTCTCTATTGCCGTACCGTTTATTTTTATATATGGCAGAGTCTGACGTCTACAATTAGAACGAGTTCATTGGTTGATCTGCAATTGATTCTATTTTGTTCATTATGGAAATCTGTGTTTAATTAAGGGGTCTTTAAATACTTGCTGGTTCTCTGCTATGGAGGTGGAAGTTGGTAGTTGAAACTGGAAGCACCGTGGTTGTGTTATTTTTTGAAGTACTGGTTTGCTAGTAACGTTTTGGGTTCTTTAACTGTTTGCTGTTTTTTTTTGTTAGTCTGTTTGCGTGGTTTGGGAGTGTTGAGAGATTTTTTTTTTTTTTGCTTTACTTTTGCAAGCCTGGGAATTTTTGCTTCACAAAAGGACACAGAACTTTTTCTTTTTTTTTTTTTAAACTCTTATTGCGTGACCAGAATCCCAGGGTTCAAAACTATCCTCAGTGCATGACCTGTTTGTGTGGATGCAGTGTGTTGTGGGGATTGTAGGCATTTACTGTGGATTGTTAAACAAACTGCAAACTATTTATTATTGGAATGCATGTTTCAGTGTGGTCTTGCATTGTTTTAATTCAGGTCATTCAAGGTTTTGTCATTTGCAAATAATGCATATTCTGAAAATGGTTGTTTAATGTTTGGTGGGGATTAAGAAATTACTCAATGTGAATGGACAAACAAAACTGCAAAGAATCTATCATTGGCATATGTTTCATTGCTGGTTTTGAACTGTTTTCCTTTTCAGGTTATTCCAGGTTTTTCAATTGTAAATAATGCATATCATAAATATGGTGGCTTAATGGTTGGTGGGTGTATGGAGAATTGTGGAACAACATTTATTATTTCTGGCATGCTATCTGTGTTTGTGAATTCTGCTCAGTTGTAATACACCTTTGGTTATAATTCTACCTGACTTATCATGCAATTTTCTTGGCTTTGTAACTCAATCCTGCTACCCTGGTATTTAAATTATTTCAGGGGAGTTATATTTATTTCAGTCACTAACAGCCTTTGATATAGACTTTGAGTTAGGATTGCAGATTGTTACAGTCTTATTAATGATTTAAAACATAGCTGCAGTATGGGATCCTAGCTAAACTTGCAGTTTTGATATTAAAAGCACTGCATGTTGTGTTATATATAGTATTACAACATTAAGTTGTCCCTTTGGAATTAAGATTTATTGCATTATCTTATTTGTCATAATGCAGCCGTGTAACATTTCAACAATGGTTAGTGGACTAAATATATTTTAGTAAATCTTAACATAAGTTGCAGGAAAACTACTTAACTCAAGAAAGAGAGGTCTTACTCTTTGCTCTCGTTCAGATAAGTTGATTATGTAAAGCACAAGCACTGTAAAGCGAGCAGTAATAGGATACATTCAAAACGAAGTTATGGACAATCCGAAAAAAAAAGGTTCACACCAATAACGTTTTTAAAAGAGCAAGAACAGAAACACTTACTCACATACACCTCACAAAGTCCTATTTGCATTGAAATTAAATTTATAATTTCTAGAAGTTTCTTAAACAAAGAATTATAGGAAGCAAAAGTTTTGCTTTTGTGGATGAGGAAAAAGTTATTTCAGCAATTTTTTTTTAGCAAAACTCCAAAAATGCAAATTCAGAAGTATTCATACCCTGACAAGGAAAATAAAATTAATAGCTAGTTGAGGCACCTTTAGCAACAATAACTAGGGGTCTACCTCAATAGCCATTTCGCGGAAATCGTGAAATTGAGGGGTTACCACAAAATTCATCTATTTTAGGGGCCAATGCATACCGGACAAGTACGGAGAGACAAAAAAAAAGGAAACATGGATTAAATGAACTACTGCACAACACAAGTAATGCAAACTATGCATCTTCCTTCTGTAGAAGCCCTTTTTCTATTCCTTTGCCATTCTGTGTGCGAGTCAGATTCTGGGTCGTAAAATGAATATATCCTTTTATGATATGGCTTTTTGGCTTCTCAGCTGTAGCATCCAGGACAAAATATATATATATATATATATATATATATATATATATATATATATATATATATATATATATATCCTTATACAGATATAATACATAATTGTCCAGGACCTCGATGTCTAATGCCATTATATTATATATATATATATATATATATATATATATATATATATATATATATATATATAATATATAGCCAACTTTTCAATGTTTCGGTATGTTTAACATACCTTTTGTCAAGGGAAAGTGTGTTTGAAAGCAATAACATGAATCTGAGATATTGCAGTGATCCTAGGTGAGGCAACTGTGTACATATTTTAGGATCTTAAGTGCTTAATATGCAACTATTTGATGCATTAAAAAAAAAATTAAATCATGAGTTACACCCATCTAAACCCCTTAGCCACTTTTGAATCTTTACCCTCTTGCATCTAAAGGTTTGCATTGCTTTTAAATGCCTTTGTTGCTTGAATATTCAGATTTATGTGTTTGCATTATTCAATAGGGTCATTATATTTGAATTCATTTAGTCATTTTTTAAATGTGTTTTAGGTGAAAATACATTACAAATCAATAGTTTTTACTTAAATTAAAAACACAAATGAAAACATCAATGTAAGGTCTTTATATTTTGTCCTGGATGCTACAGCTGAGAAGCCAAAAAGACATATCATAAAATGATATATTCATTTTACGACCCAGAATCTGACCCTGTTCAATCTGGAAACTAAGATTACAGAGGTGAACAATTCTGGTATAGCCATATATATTATATATATATATATAGATATATATATATAGATATGATATATATATATATATATATATAAATTTCCTTTTAATAAAGGAAAAGTTTTCAGATTAATAAGAAAGATCATCCTTTTCCAGTCCATGCTTCGCACCAGTACGTACCTAAATCAGCATTTTATTGGTACAGGGAAAAGGTTCAAAAACATAATTTAAAGTTAATGAAACATTTTAAACAGATTTTTGAGGGACTGTTACATTAAGCTGTACAATTTTGAATCTATGTTACCAAAAGACAAAACAACAGATGGCCAACGAAAGATAACTTGATCATTCATGTTGTTAAAATGAAATCTCTGGACCATGCTTTACTTTTGCTGATGCACTCAGAGACAATAGCAGCTAGAAATGAGTAACTGAAGTTTAAGGTATTAGTTTAGGGCAGTGCAGAATGAAACCGAGTTGCTAAAGACAGACACACATACTGTATAACATATATATAAACCCTTGGGATCAGGATTCCATTGCCATTATAAAACCTCAGGATCAGGATTCCATTGCCAACTGCTGATTGCCATTTTGTTCTGCACATGAGAAGAAAAATCAATTGACTTTAAACACTTTGACATCAACCCCATTGGGTTTCACTGGAAATGAGATGGGGTATTTGTTGAATTTTAGGATTTAATTTAACAGAAGCGTCTGATGTTTCCCATTTACGCATTTTGGAAGCCTGGCTCAATTTAAAATGTCAACATACAAATAACAGAATGAAAAAAAGAAAAGAAAAAAGATATTCAGTGATACACTATAATAAAGTGATTTACATTTGTGGGTGTAATACAATGGTGCCAAAGTAGTGTCATAATAAAAACAAATGCAGTGCACCTGGGAAGATTAAATCTAATGCTAAGATGAACACAGCATCAAGCCAAACAATTCCTAAAATTTAAGGAACTGCAAAATGGGAGGAAAGCTATAATAATGCAGGTATGTTTTACCCTTTTTACAATTTCTGTAAAGCAGATACACTTTCATTGAAATAAAAAGAAGGGTCTGCAACTACACAAACACCTGCACAATGAACAGAAGGGTAAAAAGCTGGTGTTTGAGTTGAAGCATCTCTCCCGGATATTTACGTATTTAGAAGACAAATATGACCCTTTTGTTGCTGTTGTGAGGAGGCTATAGGCTGTATTACGTTTACATTTTAGTATAATAATAGGTAGTCTCAAGAACATAAAGATGAATAACAAATGGAGATAGATATTTTGAATTATTATTTATGGAATGGCAGGGAACCATATAACTTAAAGTAAAAGCACATTTGAAGATAAAATCATTTTTTTCTCTGTAGATAATTATTGTAGATAATATGAAATTGAAAGCCTAAAAAAAAGGCACTTTTAATTGCAAGAAAAAATAACAAATATCTCCTGCCAAGGATAGCACATTATTAGAAGTACCAGTACCATGAGAAAGAAGTCACCATGACCACATCCTTGTAGAAAAATATCTTATAAATGCCATAGCTTCATGAAAACCAGACATGAACTTTGCAAGAAACAACCTTCAATCAGATGTCAGCTGTGTCAGGCTCAATACAGTTAACATTTAACATATGGAAAAAAAAAATTAATAAAAAAAACAGACCTCGGAAAATGAAAACTGTGACAAATGTATAAATACTGGTAGTACTGTATTTAAGACAATGTATCTCTTCCCTGACTTCTGTCATTTTGTAATGCATACATACAACTGCTACCACCAAACAATGTCTTTACTGGGTTAATACTGTATATTAACCCAGACCCGGAACAGTAACACACAAGACAGACAGAGACGTGGAGTTTGGTGAAGCTGAGTGCTTGGTTGCGCTCAGCATTTAATACGTAAACAAACAGCAAATAAAAAGGTTGTAACAAAACACTGACACCAAAACAGGACACGGCACTTGTGGTCAAAATAAATAGACAAACAAAACGTACTAACAAACAAAACTAGTGGACGAACGCTAAACACACAAGTACCATGCTGGCCCTCCAGCATGCCTTAACAATTGCTATTTCTCTCTTACTTTATTTTGACTCTCCTCTCCAAACCCGTTCTCCACTCACCGAACACACAACCCCGGGTGAGTGAAAACATGCTGCTTTTATGCAGCTGCACTGAGAATCGATTGCTAATCAATCATTCAATTAGAGTCTTGGTACAACTGCACGTGAATTAATAAGTGCAATTCCCCGTGCTCGCATATTATTACATTTTACCTGCTCGTGAAGTGCTGTGCAATCCTCGTGGCTAAATATAAATATACATTTTAAACACTTGTGCTCATAACCCATATTATACCCCGTGTACCAAGGACTATACACCAACATTATGCAAAGCACATCTGGCCTCAATGGCCACCTCCCCCCTTAAAATCGCAAAAGTCTTGCTCAAAGTCCCGGGCCAAGAACAGGAGCCAGGCAGCGGACGTGCTGGCAGCGGGTTGAGTCTCTCCTTCCACTGTACCACTGGCAGCAGAAATGTTGCCAACTGTGACTCCTTCAGTTGGTGGTCTCCAGACCTCTAGCCCACTTCTTCGTAGTCGGTAGCTCTTGTAGGGCTCTGGCCACAGTACTTCCTGCAGCGAAAATGCTTCCATGAGAGCAGGTCTCCTGACCTCCCCCAAGATCTCCGGCAGCGAAACTGCTGCTGGGGTTAGTGGTTTCTCAACCTCCTCCTCCCTCATCACAACCAGTGGCTCCCTAGCTGACAGCGGAAAGGATGATGTGAGGCAGGCAAGCATCCTTGGGCGAAGTGAGGCAGGCATCCTTACTCAGTGCCATTTTCTATTTCAGCCTTTTCAGTTACACAGAGTGACTCAGCATTCAAGAGAGTGTAATATCGCTATCTTTGACCAGAAGCAGTTAGATAAACTGCAGCAAAAAAATTGTTTAATTAATTTTCAATATTTGTGTTTTTAGAGTCTGTTTCTCACGGCCCTCTGGCCAGCAGCAGTGGCGGGCTTGCTTGCTCCTGCACTCCACAGATCAGTGACACAGTATTATTAATATTATTTATTCTATCTTTCTACTTTAACTCCAGCTGGAGTTTTATTAGTCTTGTTTTTTACAAGCACTTTATGAATTAAAACTATTTTTAAATAACTTTTTCGGTTGGAACTATAATATATTGTGTTTCTCCCTTGTTTTTCTTCCAGATGCTGTGTGCGGTGCTTACTGCTTAAGCAGACGCAGCAGTCTGGGATCAGACTTGCTTGCAAGCCAGCGCTCCTGGACAGGCAATGTGTTCAGCCCTTGGGCTGGAGCCACAAGAGCAAGCAACTTTGGCAACCCTGTGTTGCTGCCTTGGCCCTGCCAGTACAAACCGTGCACCATACCGCACCATACACAGCAGTACACCGTGCACCGTACCGCGCCACACCATACCATACTGTGTGTGGCAGCCCCCTTGGATGTGGCTACACATAAACGTCCTGGAGCTGCAGGCAGTGTTTCTGGTCTTAAAGAGTTTCTTCCATGAGGTGCAGGGGAGACGCATGTTGATCAGGAATGACAACACAACCGTGGTGACTTACATCAACCACCAGGGTGGCCTGCGCTCACCTCTTCTCCATCAGGTATCCCACAAAATATTGTTGTGGGCTGATGAGCACCTGCTTGCCCTAAGAGCAATACATCTGCCAACAGCAGAAAAACACGTTGCAGACCTCCTATCAAGGTGGGTCCCGAGGTGATGAGCCTGATTTGGGACAGGTTCAGGAGAGCAGAGATCAACCTCTTTGCCAACCTGGAAGTCATGTCCTTGCGTAATGTAATACATTTTGTACTTGAAAGAGAACATTAGGTTATTAAGTTAACCCTGGTTCCCTGAAATAGAAATGCATCCATTACAATTCTTTGGTCGCTGTGTACATTCTATGCAGAATTTATGGTAATGAGCGCCGTCCTGCATGCAGTTTTATCTCCTGTGAAAACAAGTTCTGCAAACAACCTCTGGTTGCTGAAGCAGTACAGTAGATTACACAGAAGGGTAAAATACTATGATTGAACATGATTGTAGGACACTATTAATGAAGAAAATAGAAAGTTAACATGATACATTTTTACTCACTAAACATGTTACTAAAATTCTGTATATCTTTTTGGTAATGTGGCAAAGTGGTGAGTTAATACAGGTGAGTGCAGTGCAGAGAGGATACAAAACAGACAGACAATGATTTCCAGATGCAACGGTGTCTATTGATGATTTACAATGTCCAGAGCCTTATGGCAAACATCTGTAAATAATAATGTTGCAGTGATACAGTGGCGTGTATCACTCAATAATTGTAATCCCCAGTTTGACCCGTAACCCAAAAGTCCAAATTTTATACGTACACCCACACTAAACACAGAACACAAACACAGTTTTTAGTGAAAGTGAATAAGTGTTAGTGGTGTAATACAGTTCTCTGTGAAATGCAGGTTGTGAAAGTGATATCCGGGTTGATGCTGGCTTGCGCTATAGCTCTGGATTGTGTTACTGGTAGTCTAGTTAAGACAGACAACAGTTACAACAAACACTAACAAACAGAAGACGAACACTGGCAGTTTTCAACAATTAACACAGTCTCCTTTTAGGTTGTATCTAATCATTTACAAAGGAACAGATTATTTTGCTACACCCCTATTTTATACCCTCCCTCATGACCCCTTGGTTAACGAGTGCATCCGCTTCCCCAATCCGTGGAGGCTACGCCGTTTCCCATCCGGGAGTACGGGTACCGTAGCCCCGCCCCTTTTCTAGCCGGCCAACTTCCACCAACCCACGGGAATAAAGTGTCATCCCTTTTAGTCCAGGGTACTCTGTTCCCTTTACCTAGCGCCCTCTCAGGTCAAGAGGGAGATCTAACACTTAACGTCATCCGATCTTTGTCACAAGAAGCGATTTTTTATAAATGGCTTGCCATTGTATGGATTTCTGCAATGAAAAGAAAATTGTGATTGTGATTAGTTTTTTTAACTATTTTAAACAGCATGATCAGATGGTTACTATACTTTTATAGGGTTAGAATGTTTTTAAAACTTGTGATAAAGTCCATAACCCAAAAATGTTTGGGCACTTTAAACTAATGACCAGACCATGACCATGATTTAGGAGAAAAATATTTGTAAATGCATTTTTAAACAAGATGGTTACACAATGGCTAAGTTTACAATGAATTTTGGTACCCAGAATGGAATGTTCTTTTTCTAGGTCCGTGATGTCATTATAGCTTCATTGTACTATAGTCTTTTAGATTTTGGAAATGCATGTAGTGCCTGGAGGGGGTAGGTCAGTGTCAATTTGGTATGTTTAGCATTGTTCCGTGCATCAAATTCAAAAGTGAAGAATCGCCATCTTACTGAGACAGTAATACACGTCCTTATCTGTTACCGGTTGCAAATCTCTTGTTAAGAAATGCATATTGTACAACTTCAGAACAAACAACACAGGGTCAAACTCAGTATGTATAAATAAATACAGAAATAAATAAAGCCAGACAGCCAGCCAGCCCTCAATAGTCTTTCCTGAATAATCTCAATACAGGTAATCAGCTAATACTGTATTTTTTTTTTTTAAATACACATCAATTATAAATGCAATATACAAGTTCATATACACACTTCCAGACTGGGATGATAAATCACTGAAATTTAAACAAACAGCTGAGCTCTCCATTTTGGTCAATCAATAAATCCTTAGTGTATGGTCCCTAAGATCATAGCATTGAATCCTGCTGTTGAAAAATATTTTAATACAAAAATACACCTCTTTATAATTATAGGAGTGACAGCCTTTCTTTGAAAATTATACTGATTTGAGGTTTACATCTTTTACTGGAGATATATTTTATGAAGTTAATGTTACAGTGTAGTGATTGGCAATGCTGAGTAACCAAAAAACAAAGCACATATTAGCATAGTTTAAAAAAATGAATTAGCGGTAGCATAGTACATTGAAGAATCCCTTCAGTGCTATGAATCTTAATGGAAACATTCAACAAATAATGACATTTAACCATCCTACAGCTATGGCCACAAGTTTTGCATCACCCTGTGGAATGAAGCTTCATAAAGCTTCATGAATTAAACCTACTGAATAATGTTACATTGACACGGAGAGAGAGTGATGACCGAATCACTGTGGACAGAGAGTGACGACTTTCTAAGCTGCATGGAAACTGGAAGCTGTTACAATCCCTTTTCACTAAGAAACTAAATTAAAAATACAATTAAAAAAAGCTTTGGGAAAATCAGACCACATTAAGGATTCCTTAATTTGCTGAGTTGTTGTTGTGTATGGTTTTGAATGTGTTAATACAGCAGTGCCACTGCCTCCAGTCTGGGGACCGGTTGTGTTGTGTTCCACAGTGCCTGTTTGTGCTATCCTACATATTTGAAGTAATTTGTATATGACAGAGCTGTGCTTTATCGTGCACCATGCAGGGTGAATTCTAATGATATTATTAAAGTAATTGAATACCTGCTTTAATGAGAAGATTTCAGATTTGCTTATTGGGCTTCATCTCAGCTCCCGGAAGCTTACCCAGGAAACATTATTACTCAGTTGATATGTTTAGTTTATCATGCAAAACACTTTATATAAAATACTGAAACAATAGAAAAGTATAAAAAGTATACGATGTACACACACACACACACACACACACACACACACACACACACACACATATATATATATATATATATATATTAGAGTGAAATTAAACATTGATGTTATATACACATTATTGAAACATATGTTGTTGTAAGGAAGACTGCAATACTCAATGTGAAAGTACAAGAAGACATAATTTAATTAACAGTTATGACAACTAGCACTAACTTTTTAAAAATATAGTAGATGGGGTTGGGTAGGTGGGTAATGGCAAACAGATTTGCTTTAAATTTAAAAGCTGTCTGATTCAGTGGGGGAAAAAAAAAAAAGCTCTTTAATGAGTTCTGAAATGTCCTCCAAAACACAGCATCTGCCATGTTTAACCAACAGTATCTCCCAGCAACTGGAGATGCTTTTATTTGATAAAAATTGCATGACCATGTTTGCATCATTAGCCTCCGGCACTTTCCAAATAATACTCAATTTAAAACCTACCTGTCAGATGTGTTTATTCAACATTATAGCAATTTCACTGTCTTATTTACATCACATAGCTGGATATGTCAGAGATCTATGGACATAGATATGTTTTGAAAAGCTTTAACCCCTAAACCACCTTTCCAATTTCAGATTTTTTCTGATGCATAATAAAATAAAGCTTTGCTTTTCAAATAGACTCTTTTCTTACAGTAGTCTGACCAAAGGATGTTTTCATTTATGCTAGGTTGTTTCAAGATAATCTCAGTCAAGGCCAAAATGTAAGGTGTTGTGTAGTTTTGCATATGATTCATACATAAAACAAATTAGCCACAGAAAGAAATAACACAGTTTAATAATAAATGTTTATTTTATTTCAGAAAATGCTGTTTTTTGGCAAAATCTCATTTTTTATTGTATGAACTATCCTGTGTAGATGCTGGTTTGCTGGCATGAAGGTGACATTTGTGCCCACAGGGTCAGAAAATATGTTTTTTGGCAAGCAGCTTCACTGTTCGGAGGAACACAGCTGTCATCACCAAGACCGTACAGAGAGCAATTCAGCACTTGGCAGACAGAGGGTAGCCGTGCAATTGCATTGCTTTTGGGCGGCCCGCCAGCAGTAGCCTTGGTTTAATTTGAGCGTACAATGAAGTATTGGCTTTTACCGCTACACCATGGGTCCATTCTGTTCAATTTTAATAGCATATATTCTACACATTTTAACATAAGCTAAAATACTGTTGCTGCATGTAGCATACAAAATGCCGCTGCACTGTGTTGCATTTATGAAGTGAACAAACAAACTTATTTTTATCATAAGATGGACACATAATGATAATAAACACTGTGATACAATGTAGAAAAGTATTTCCTACCATCTTAGTTATGTTGTGATAAAAAAAGGAAATTAAAATAAGGAGATAATGCTAATTGAACCATATTAAAAACATATTACAGTATTTTTATTTTAAACCTGAAACTCCCTTACAAGTGATTATCTTAAACCTTTCTAAACTACTGAATTAACAAACTTTTTTTTAGTTTTTTTGCAGTGTGCAGACCTACTTTTTTTCAGGACTCTTTGTTGACGTGGCATTATTACGTGCTATAGAAATCCATATTCTTGAAAGGGTAGTGTTTCCTTTTTTTATTGGTGATGTGACTTAACCACGCAAATTTTGTTATTGTTTGGATCCAAACACTTCCTAATTTGGTATGTACATTTGTCTCAGTTGCCATAGCAAAAATGGCACTGTGGTCATAACTGATGTGAATAAACATACATTTTGAGGGGCATTGCGGAAGGTGAGAAGGGCACCCCCTTGGCAATTGCCGCATGGCCGGCGTTAATTTCGAGCTCTGCATTAGTATTTCTTATTAAACATTCAGACAAAAATATGAATAAATAATCTATATCATTAAAGTGTAAAAAGGCTCCACAATAGCGGTGCGTTTTATTTCTGTGTCTAACATGTCAACGTCTAACATGGGTAATATCCATACAAAAAGAACATATAGATAGGTCTGAATTGGGTGAACTGTAAATTGATAGATACAGACTAGTGGAAGAATGAAAAATGAATTATTCTCTTCACTTATTTCTTCGTGCCATGCTTATGTTTTTAATTTGCACTTTATCTCTGAGTTCCCATAAATAATAAAATGTGGTACTATAACTGCTTTTACTGTAAAAATGACATAAACAATGACAGTGGGTGGCAGACCATACCATTAAATATTAATCTGAATCTTGCTGTGGCAATTTCAATGTTGTCGTTGACTTAAGTAAGCTTGATTTCAAGCTTTAATGTCAGTGGATATGATATATGTGGGCTGCACAGAGGGTATTCTTTTTTTATTTAAAATTGGATTTACATGGTTTAACCTCTCTTTGCTACAAACAGTTGATGATCACTTTCAGTGCATGGTTGTGAGTAAATTAAATACCAAGAGTCAAAACACACTAACCAATGTTTATTATCACTTGAAATTTTATATATAATTTTATATAGGGGGTTTTAATTGATTAACAATTAATCACACCTATTTTTGATACATTAAAAATAATTGATCAAATTGTTTGTTTACCTGAGTGTGCTATCAAAAACCAGTGCTCAAAAAAGAAATCTTGTAAAATGTCAAAGGGTAGGCTACTTTTAAACTCCCTGGCAAAAGGGCAATGGAAGGTATACCCAATATTTCACAATATCTGAGAATGAAGAATAAAAGACTGCAACTTGCAACATTTGCTCATCAGTACTACAAGTGAATCCTATCATCTTAGTCGCAAGTATGCTGATTTTTCTTTTTATTTAATGTATTTCTTTCAAATCTTAAGATATTTTTTATTTAAACCTGTGGCAATGTTGCCCCACCCCTATGTATTTCTGTGTTATATGTTGCGTGTAGTGTGTTAATGTTGGTGTATAGTCATGGGAACATAAGCTATAAATGGGTCTGTGTAACACGAGTGTTTAAAATGTATATTTGTATTTAGGCACGAGGATTACACAGCAGTTCACGTGCAGGTAAAATATAATAATATGTGAGCATGGGGAATTGCACTTTATTAATTCATGTGCAGTTGTACCGCGGCTCCAATTGAATGATTGATTAGAAATCGAGTCTCGGTACAGCTGCATAAAAGCAGCATGTTTTCACTCACTCGGGGTTGTGTGTTCGGTGAGTGAAGAACGGGTGTGGAGAGGAGAAAGTAAAAATGTAATGTATATAACCATAGCAGCTCGCTGTGTTTGTCTGTGTAGTTCATTTTTGTTTGTCTCTTTGTTTTGGCTGCCAGTGCCTTGTCCTGTGTTTTCTTTGTCTTTTACAACCTTTTATTTTCTGTCTGTTTCATTATTAAATGCTGAGCGCAAACAAGCTTCACCAAACTCCACCTCTCTGTTGTTTATTTGTTGGTTCCTGGTTTGGGTCTGATGTCACCCACTACAGCCGTCTTTGTGAAAAAACCGAACACAAAAAGCAAGTTCAGTTAAGTTACTTTTCTCGGATCTAAATTAAATCTTAACCTGTATTTTAAATAATTGTTTCCTCTTCATTATGATTTAATTAAAAACATTTTTTTACATTATCAATGAAAGAAACATGTTATCAAAAATAAAACTGCCAATAAAGAGCCCTAGGCATGGAATATCGCTCATGCCAAACATCTTTAGCCTAGGAATGAATCTTTTTATAAAACTAGAGTGTTGGCACTCGACTAGAGAATGCATGTGTAAAATGAATATTATTTTTACATATCTTACATCTCAACATGAGCAGTAAGCCCTTTCAAAATAAATAGTGCATTTTCCACCCACAAAGCTCTCCACAGTATTTATTACATGCAGCAGTCATTCAAGGGAAGCACTTGTCCTTACAAAAAATGTGTCTTTTTATGTTGTGTTTTTGCTTAAATCAGGGCAGGTATTGTATTTTGCTTCATAATAACTGAATATATTATATTTAAAGTATGTAATACATACAGTATAAAATGAAATAATGGAACGGCACCAGTGTTACATTTCAAGTTTAATACATTGTAGATCTACAGGATAATACAAACTACACAGGAACTGTAAGGCTCTGCAATGTTCTATCCCTTGTTCTTGTGTATTTTGCTGCCATCAAGCTATAACAACTACTGTACTGCACACAGTGCAAGATTTTGTTACAGTGTACGAGAGAATAAAAAAAAAAAAGTTTAAAACAATGCTAGTATTTAATGTCTCTCTGCGGGAGTGTGCTCCACCCCCTTTGCAATGACACACCTAAATAAGCTCTGGTGCAACCAATTGTCTTTAGAAGTTACATAATTAGTTCAGTGGAGTCGACCTGTGTGCGATTAAGGTTTTTTACATGATTTCAGGTTAAATACACCTGGCTCTGGGAGATCCCACAGTTGGTTAGTACATTTCCTAACAAAAACTACATCATGAAGACAAAGGAACATTCAAAGAAAATCCAGAATAAGGTTCTTCAAAAGCACCAATCAGGGGTAGGATATAAGAACATTTCGAAGGCATTGAATATCCCCCGAAGCACAGTAAAGTCCATTATTAAGAAATGGAGAGAATATGGCACAACTGTGAATCTGTCTAGAACAGGCCGTCCTCAAAAACTATATCCGGGCTAGAAGGGCACTAGTCAGGGAGGCCACCAAGAGGTCTATGGCAACTCTAAGGGAGTTACCATCTTCCACGGCTAAGCTAGGAGACACTGTGCATACGGCAACAATAGCCCGGGTGCTTCACAAAACTGGCCTTTATGGGAGAGTGGCAAAAAGAAAGCCATTATTGAAAAAAACTCACATAAAATCTCGGCTAGAGTTTGCCAGAAGGCATGTGGGAGACTCTGAGACCAAATGGAAGAAGATTCTATGATCTGTTGAGAACAAAATAGAGGTTTTTTGGCCCCAATGATAAGCACTATGTTTGGCGCAAGCCTAACACTGCACATCATCCTGAGAACGCCATCCCTACCATGAAGCTGGTGGTGGCAGCATCATGCTATGTGGATGCTTCTCTGCGTCAGGGCCTGGAAAGCTTGTGAAGATAGAGTGCAAAATGGATGCAACAAAGTACAGAAAAATCCTGGAGGAAAACCTGCTTAAATCTACAAGAGAATTGGGACTTGGGAGAAGATTCATCTTCCAGCAGGAAATGACCCCAAACATACAGCCAAAGCCACACTGGAGTGGCTTAAAAACAAAAATGTCAATGTCCTGAAGTGGCCCAGTCAAAGCCTGGACCTCAAACCAATTGATGATATGTGGAACGAGTTGAAAATTGCTGTTCACCAAAGGTCCCCATCCAACTTGATGGAGCTTGAGCAATTTTGCAAAGAAGAATGGGCAAAAATTGAAGTGTCCAGATGTGCAAAGCTAGTAGAGACTTATCCAAATAGACTCGTGGCTGTAATTGCTGCCAAAGGTACCTCTACCAAATATTGACTGAATTATTGGTGAATACTTATGCAATCAATTATTTTCTGTTTTGTATTTGTAATTAATTTAGAACAATTTGTAGATTCTATTTTTTCTTTGACATTATGGACTTTTTTGTGTTGATCAGTGGCAAAAACTTCTAATTAAATCCATTTTGATTCCATGTTGTAACACAATAAAATGTGGAAAAGTCCAAGGGGGATGAATACCTTTGAGAGCCACTGTATAGCAAGTGTTAAGTCGTGCTGGAGGACCAATGCGGTACATGTTTGTTTAGTATTCGTCCCTGTTTGTTAGTGTCTGTTCATTTTGTTTGTCTATTTATTTTGGCCCAAAGTGCCGTGTGCTGTTTTTGTTCAACCTTTTATTTTTTATTTGTGTTAATAAAACACTGAGCGTCACAGCGTTTCAGTTTTGCCCACAGTTGCTGTGTGTTTTGGTTTCTTTTCCTGGCCTGACGTCACCTCTACAGCCAGCCTGTTCACAGGTGGTGTCAGAACTTGGACAACACCACCTCCAAGACTCAGGCCAGGAAGAGTACTGCGGGTGTAAATATTTTGAAGAACTTATTTTTTTTTTGTTGTGAGTGGAATTTTTGGAGAAAGTCTTTTTTGTGTGTTAAGGGGTGTGTGAGGTTTTTTGAGAGAGAAAAAAAGGCAATGACAGAACACCATCAGGCTGTGGAACTGGATCCTGGACAATGCTGGGTTGGAGGCCCAATCTATGCTCATAGCCATCCAGTCCTGTGGCTGATGGACACGGAGCGATGGGAGGCCTATGAGAGGCAACACACCCCAAACACCCTAGAGGAGGGTGTGGAAATAACAAATATGCTGCATTCCCATGCCATAGAAGAGGTCCCATTGTCTGCACAGACCTAGGGCCATTACTCAAGATACTTTCTAATAAAAAAGAAAAACAGGAAATTCAGGCCTATTCTAGACCTCAGGAATCTCAACATAGTATCACTAGCCATTATCATCAAGGCAGTTCAACCAGGGGACTGGCTGACCTCAAAGATGCATACTTCCATGTTACGGAGTGTCCCACACCTTTGTTTATTATTTATTTTATATTATGAATTATATGTATATATATGACGACGAAAGCTAATATTATTTGTTATTGTTTTATTTTATAAACCTTGTGAGGATGCGTGACCGATCAGCTACTGATTGTTAACTAGCTGACAGTCACGCTGACAGTCATCCATTATTATCCGAGGGATAATAAGATACTTGTTAGCCAGTTAATCCCTTGGTCAACACTACAAGAACCTGCAGTTTGGGCTTCACGAAGAGGGTTCAGATTGGAGAACAAGTGTGGAGAGGTAATAAAGTAGCACTGAGAAATTACAATTGCTAAACGTGCTGGCTAATAAACCAGCACGATACTTGTTATTGTTTATTGTTTGTCTGTATTGCCAATGTGCCTTTTTGTTTAAAAAAGTGTTTTGTTTTGTTCAACTACTTATTTTGTTTGTTTAATAAAAGCTGAGTGTTGCAGCATCTCAGTTTGCCCCGCCAATTCCTGCTTGTATGTGTTCCTTTCTAGTCTGACGTCACCACTGCAGCCATCCTGTTCACATTCCATCTTCTCATACACAAGGCATAGATAGAAAATATCTCTGATTCTCCATCAAGAACCACCAATTCCAGTTCAAGGTAATTTCTTTTGGGATCTCCACAGCCCCCAGTGTATTTACCAAGGTAATGGCAAAGGTAACTGCACATCTTTGGGGCATGGGCATCCACGTTTATCCATACATAGACAACTGGCTGGTAAGAGCACCTTCCAGAGAGAACGTTTTGGAGCAAAGGGACAGTATGCCGCTTTTTTTCAGGATTTGGGCTAACTGGTCAATGAAGATAAGTTGTCTCTCACCCCAACACAGTCTCTAATCTTCATGAGAGCACAGTTTAATACAATCTCAGGAAGAGTTTAAGCTGCTACATTTCAAAGTAGGAGCCAGAATAACAGCACATTCCAATCAGCGGTTTCTGTGGCACATGGCAGCATCAGTTTTCCTAGTAAGCGACGCAGAGTTACATATCAAAAACACACAGAGGTGCCTCCTTTCTTCTTGGAACTACACCCTGCCTCACTCCCAGCACATCAGGGTCTCCCCAGGGGCAGTCACAGAAGCCAGATGGTGGCAGTTTTCACCTCAGGTATGTGTGGGGATGCCGCTATCTTCACATCCACCTACTCTCCGTCTATATACAGACGCCTGTTGGGGTGGGGGGCACACCTAACAAACACTCAGGTCAAGGGCACAGGGTCACCCAAACAGAGCTCTTGCCACATAAATGTATTTGGAGCTCTTAGCAATCTCCATGGCACTGAAGCACTTCACTCCAATATTGAAACAAAAAACAGTACTGATCCTCACAGACAGCACCACAGCAGTAAATCATAGGACATTTTCACTCTAGCCACAAACATCTGGAACTGGTGCAGAACACAAGACATCTCTATAAAAGCAACATATTTACCGGGACTCAACAAGCCAGTCATATAGTAGTAGCCCCCTACTGGTCCTTGGTCCGAGGTATTGGTTCTCAGAGATTAGCTCAGAACAGGGGGTAGCTGCTACACCACAATCCAGCTCTTTTTCAACTTGCTGCGTGGAGATTTGAGGGATAGGGGACTACCTGAACAAGTGTTAAACATCTTGCTTAAAAAAAAACATTTCACTTTTCAAACCTATACAGGTAAATGGAGGAAGTTTGTTTCCTGTACCATTTGAACATTCCCCTCTCAGAATTTCTATCTTACCTTAGCCACTTATTACATAAGGGTCTCTCCCTATCCTCTATTAAAGTACATGTTGCTGCAATCTCCGATATTTTACCTAGCTGGGATAATCACCAAGTGGGTTCCCATCCATTAGTTACCAGATTTATTAAGGGAGTGAACCATCTTAAACCCCTAAGTAAACGTGTTATTCCACAATGGAGCAACAGTATTTGGTGCCAATGAGGATTATAAAAAGGATCTCTGGGAAAGAGATTTGGTTCTTTCTCCTGACCCAAGCGGCATGGAGACCAGAAGTTCTTTGTTCTTTTTATGGTTTTACATCAACTGTCCTGGTAAAGGGCTGTTGTGATATGCCTGCAATACTGTTGATATTAATATCTGGGGTACATACATTTGGTACGTATTCATCTCCCAATTGGTTTCTGACTATACAATAAACTTTGTTATGGATAATGACGTATGGACAGCTGCCAGTATCAGTCTGTTGTTCCTTCCTGACAGCCTGGAATGGCTCATCTCCTTCATCCTCTGCATCTCCATCAGCGCTAATTCCAAACACTGTAACATAGCTATGTTCAATTTTGGACAAGGCAAGGTGCCTCATGTAACTTCCCTTTCCTAGGTGTGAGGGTGAAGTAACTGTAGAACAACTAAAGTCAGAAACAAAGGAAACTGATGAAGACTTTATTGTCATACTGACCTTCCAGAGGACACAAGCTTCTAGGGAACATGAGGCAGGCCTTCATGATCCCCTGGGAGATGCTACAGGTACTGCTACTGTGAGACAGATCATGGAGTGCCTTATAAAGAAGTTGTTTTCCAATAGTAAGTATGTCTTGTTTGTATTTGTATTGATTTAAATGGTGTACTGTAATGGACATTGTATTACATATATGAATGTAGGCTTCAAGATTTTTGTTTTCTAATTTTAAAACAATATGCTTTTGCAGAAAGTGGACACTCAGGTGGTAAATGCCTGAGTTCACTCTAAAACCACGCATTGATGGGATTGGCATATAAGGTATGTATTATTGACTACAATGGTTTAGGGGTCCCCTACTGTTACCAAAATCGCTTTATATTGAATGAATAACATACAGCTTTCAACATTAAACAGAAGTTCTTTTTTTTATTTTACAATCAGTACAATCTAACAATTTTTTATTGCTTTTTGTCTAGATTCATTTATTAACATTAATGCAGCCTAATATTGACAACAACAAAAAAAGACGCTGGATATTAGTAGACATGTTTTACATTTTTTATTAAACTGAAATGTAGCTCCTTCTGAAGCTTATTTAAATCTTAATCTGACTGTTGCAGCATAGGTGTTGGGATATAGGAGCTGTCACCAACTCCTTGTAGTGGACTTTGGGCAGGAGAACTGTGTTGGCCAGGTCATTGTCCCATGGTTGACCTGTGGCTTATCCTCCCTTTGCTCCATTCTAGGGCTGTCAATGTGACAGAGGTATGTTGGGTCTTCCTCCTTCCCTCTCTGTTGAATGGGATCTACAGATGAAACGGCAAACAAAACAAAGAACCAACATTTTGGCTGTATAGATTTCTGTTTTTGTTTGTTTACTATATAACTTAATTTCAGCATCAATAAAACATGTACATTAGGCTCTATTCATTATTAATTGTTGTTATGTTTGTGGTTTTGTGATACTGCATCATACATGCTTTTACAATGAATTTATTAAACAAAACAAAAAATGAATTCTTTTGAGAATGTTTGTTTTTTAATTAATCGTATATATGTTTACAATCAATACATGAATTAAAAAAGCAAATATGCCAAATACATATACAGTTATTTTAAATGATGAATGTTATTCATGTGATGAATACATATAATTCAAAAAGTGTCAGTTTTTCCAACCAGTGGAATTTATGCATCAGCTGCAGAGTCAATTACAGCAACGACTCACCCAAAAGACAGAGCACAAGGAGATTAAACACTTACTGAGTCGGCTTTGGGCCGCCTCTGGGAAGCCTCACAATTTCTGTTCACAGTTGAGTTTTTAGGGGGCCTAAGTGCGCTCACATATGTGGCTAAAATGGAAGCCTAAATTGCAGCGAAGTGCTTGTCGGGAATGTAAAGAGTGACACAAACACCACATTCCCGGAAGTCAACATAAGAGATTGAGCAATAAATAAGATGTAAATATGGCAATCTTATTTTTTGCAACACTGTTGGTACTGTACTTATTGCATAAGATATGATAAAGGCGTGTGTTGACAGTGCAGTCGGTTACTGTGGAAAGAAGCGATCGTGTTGGATGATGTGCAAATGCAGCAAACAAGGACGTGTACGTTACATTATTCACAATACAAATTATTATATTAATGTTGACTGAATATGCAATGGCATATGAATTATTTATCAATATTGAGATTTACAATCTTTGCTACAATCTGAAATGTGTGTATATATATATATATATATACACACACACACACACACACACACACACACACACACACACAGAGCGTCAGAGAGCGCAAGTTTGATCATTTTAATGAAAGCTGTACGATGAAGAAATACTTACTATTCATGACTGACCCAGCATCATCATCGTCAATAGTGTCGGTGTATTCAGTGCATTCCCCATTGCTGTTTAACGGGCTGGAGATCGCCGTAGGTTCCATAAAATCCAAGATCCGTGGTGAGTTTATCTCTGGCCTGCTACTCAGTATTTCCAAGAGTTCTCGGACAAACTTGCAGGTTTTCACCAGAGATAACACGGACATTTGCAGAGGTTTTTGAGATGTTATAGTACTAAAATAATGACTTGGATCGCATTACTGAGGAGTTTGGTGATAAAACATAAAACACATAAAACACACATGCAGATAGGCCGGCCCTGAGGCGGCGTTGGTACTTTAGGCCGCATCAAAAAGCTGGTCTAAATTTCACCTGGCCCAGGGCCGCCTTTTCATTTGTTCACACATGAGATAAGGTGGCCCTGGGCTGGTCTAAACCACAAGTGTGAACATGGTGTTACTCAAGGTTACACAGTGAGTGAGCCAGGATTTGAACTGGGGACCTACTGGTTACAAGACATTTTCTTTAACCACTGGACCACACAGCCAATATAACACAATATAAATGTTTTATTTGAATGCATATTTAAAAAAAAAAAAAAAAAAAAAAAACACAACTACTTAGACTAGTAGAGTGGCGTTATTTTGTTAATTCTGAAAGGAAAATCAATTATCAGCTCTGTAATTAGTTCTTGCTCTTTTTGTTTCAAGCGCTCTACCCTCAAGTGATGTTATACTGTAACAGCTTCTTTTCTGTATTTTTTATATACAGTATGTGTTGCAAAAAAAACGTGTCAATGAACAAATTCTTGGTACATTCACATGTTTTCCCATATGTTCCCTTTCATTTTGTGTGTTCATCTACAGCAGGGATTTTCAACCGGGATACGCAGGATGACTCAAATGCACAAAGAAAACTTAAAGTAAATTAATGAATTGATTTTTTTAATGGTATTAAATATTATCTCTAAACTACTGTGCATAAATATTTCATTTTTGTTTAGTAGGTCAACATGAACTGCAGATGAAAAAAAAAAAAAATCCACAGGATCTACATTGTCCATACTTTCCACCTGTACACAAACGTGATTTTGATTGAGTGGATTTAGGGTGGGTGAAGCAGGCATCTGCTATTTCTGCCTATGGAGAACGTTGTGTGCTGCGCATGAATTTTGCTGTTTTCAACTTGTCATATAATAGAATACTAATCTATGAACATAAATAGTAATCACACTACTTTGACGGCTTTTGTTTTATTTATTAGGCACAGCTGCATTTTGGTATTTGATAAAATGGATTTCTAACTTGCAAAAGAAAAACACAAAAGATAAAGTGTTAAACAACAGAAAGTCATACTGAGTCTCTTTGGATCATTTTTATGTCGGCTTTAATAAAAAAGAAAGGTTATTATTGTTCGTAGTTAATTTTTTCTTAAGGGTATTTTTTAATATATTGTAAGCATTTTAAATGGCACACATAATTATGCTGATAGGGAAAGTAAATGATAAAGTGATAAACATTTACAGTCCAGACTATTTATAATAATGAATGAGTTTCCCAAATAAAAGCACTCTTTTAGTTCTGTGAACCCAAAGACATTACAAGTTAATTAATCCTACTGTTTGCTATTCTGTCCTAAACCAGCACTGTGTCAGTTACAAACTGTCGTGATAAATGATATATTAAATGCATGGGGAAAAAGAAATGTGTTAATCAGATTATTCTGCCTTTTATTGCAATTATGGTACCATTCAGTAGAGCAAAAAAATGTAATCTAACTATAGTACGTTTGTCAAAAAAGTTTTTTTACAACTTTGGGGACTAGATGACCATATCAAAATGAGGGTCTGTCAATCTATGAAATTTTTGAACTAATGTGATTCCTTGGGGAAAAAAATTTTATCTAGGGTGACCCACATGAATTAAGTCTTATTTATTTAGATAATATATAATATATATATATAGAGACTCAATATATATATATATATATATATATATATATATATATATATATATATATATATATATATATAAGCCATACGGTGTTACTGTAGTCTGTAATAGTAAAGATTCTGAAGAACACAGAGGCTGTAGATGACTCAGCAGGACTTGGGAATTCATATACCCATGAGGGATGAAATGCATTTTATTTTGTGGCAAAGAACCGTGTAAGAGAGCCTACTGAACCCTGTGCCCCAATTGCCTCACAGCTGGCTACGGCCTTGGTGTTATGTTTTTACTTTGTAAAATAAATTTGTGCTGCTTTTTTTAAAATATGGAATATTGGTTTTATTGCAAGCGGTGGGACCAAATTTCAAGAACTGTAAACCTTACTAAATAAAATATTTTGGACAAATCTTGAACACCTTAACTATGCTACTGCAAGCTAGTGAAAGAGAGGAGAATAACATTTCTAGAAAGTGCACCCTACAGTAGCCTGTTCCAGGTGATATTGGTTGATTTGTTATTTTATATAAAACTGTGGACTCTAAATTCAATACATCCTAAGAGCTCAGTGACATTTGTAAACATTTAAAATCTCTATGTGAAATTCAAATGTCTTTAGACATGTTTTTACAAATGCATTTGAACAGCTGTTTACTGTGATAACATAATAACTGACAGCATAAAAAAAAAAAACCTTTGGCAACACCATAAAAAATTAAATTTAAATTCCTTGATAGTCTGTTTACTTTGTATGTTTGGGCAACTTATTAAGCAGCACCTTGAAGGAAGCTTATATGTTTTTGAAATTCCACCACTACTTCAACCTCACTAAACACTAAAAACTAGGTCTATCAATCTCCCCTAGGGGAAACCCCCTTTTGGAATAATACAGTTAAATAGAAACTATTCTGAAATATGCCACTGTTTAGGATACATCATTAAAATATTATTTTTTGGTTTTCTTGGCGACCTACTATTTTACTTAACGTACTGAATAGTTCAGCTCAGTTGTAAATATCTCTAGATATCACACCAGCACTGTTAATGTAGTTTGCAATCCTCATGTTTTTTCTGTTTCTTATGTTGCATGAATATAAATCAACACACACAACCTCTGGATAACCTAGGCCCAACGTCTACTTTTATTTGTCTTTCAGTATCTTTAGTGCTGAACACTCTATTAGTTCTAACTGCTTTGCCTATTTAGCATCAGGTTGCACTGCCTCAGTGAAAATTCAGGCTTTTGTGAGCTTTGGTAAGATTGTTTATGGAAATAAGAAATGGGAATTACTATTTTTCTCATTTAAATTTTTATTAAAGCTGTTCAGGGAAACTGAATGGGATCCTTTAAAAGGAAACAACACTGCAGCATTAAAACATATCCATCAGGTGAAAAACCCTATCACGCATGTCGAAGTATCTAGAGCTAATAATATTTCAAATTTCTATTTGTTACCTAATGACTATTTTGTATTGACTGTCAGATTACATTAGGGCCTTGAAATATATTTGTTTTTATGCTCTTTAGGCAACACAAGACAGCAGGGCACTGCAGTTATCCTCAAACAGATTGCAATGTAACTTGTTTTGTTTAACGTATATTGCATTAATTGTAGAAAAGATATCATGATTTACTGATATTTATGGGTCTTGCAAACGTAATACTCTTACAAAGTACAAACTATAATTTGGTCTCTAAAGATTTAAGAGGACCAAAGACTTCAAAGGTAGAGGACGATGCATGGCATTTTGTAATGATGTGTGTTCAAGCGTTGCAGGCTTTGCATTGACCAATTGGTTATTGGGCCAATGCAAATTGGTTTCTGTTGTTCACAAATCACTCATGTATGGTTCAAAAACATACTGTATGTCTATGCAATTGATCAAAACTCCGATAGATCTAAATATTCATGTCAGTAAATCACAAAATAGATTAATATCATGCCTTTTTTTACAGACTCAAATTGACAAAAAAAAAAAAAAACCTCTCATATTGAATGTTTGATCTTGTGGCAGTGTGCCCGCCCATGCGCGTCTTTATGTTTTTAATGTGGGTGTATATGTATAGATGCACGGGATATAATGTGGGTTATGAGCACAAGTAATGTAAAATGTAGATTTTTATTTAGGCACGAGGATTGCACAGCACTTCATGTGCAGATAAAATGTGTATAATTGGTGTCACAGGAGTGCACTAATTAATTCACGTGCAGATGTACCAAGACTCCAATTGAATGTTTGATCAGCAATTGAGTCTCGGTACAGATGTATAAAAGGTGCATGTTTTCACCCACTCGTGGTTGTGTGTTCAGGGTGAAAGAACGGGAGAGAGTGAGGAGAGTAAAATAAAAAGGTAAAGCAAATAATTGCTATGAGTGCTGGAAGCACCAGCACCTTATTTGCTTAGTGTTCATGCCTAGTTTGTTAGTGTCTGTTCCTGTTGTTTGTCTATTTATTTTGGCTCAAGTGCCGTGTTCTGTTGTGTTCAGCATTTTTATTTTCTGTGTGTTATTAAAGCACTGAGCGCCACAGCATCTCTTTTTCACCTGCCAGTACTGCCTGTCTCTGTGTACTCCTTTTTGGCCTGACGTCACCCAACAGCCAGCCTGTTCACAGATATTCATAACCTTTGTTCACAAATTCAAATTCTCAGTGGTGGTATTTAGATCACCCACTTTTTGGATCAATTTAATAGCCCTTGCAGTGATCTTCATGAATGTAGGAGGCCAATTAAATCCTTTTTTTTTATCTGACTTCACTTTTACTTAAGAATATTTGAATGTATACCATTACTAAATATTTGACAATGAAAAATGGTTTCAGACACCTACAAATGTGTGTGCTTTATTTCCCGGTATGCTATGTTTTCCAAATCTAATGTGTACCTGTACAGTATGTGAATTATTTATTAACAAATAAGGACTAAGCACTTTTCTAAGACAGTTACTGTCTTAGAAATAATTAGAAATAATAGCGGAAGAAGAGAAACTGGAAGAGTCTCAGGAGCATCTGACTACAGCACTGGCATTCATCTTAAATACTTTCTTGTATGGCTACCATAGTGTATTATCTCAACAGAAGCTGCTTGGCTTATGCTTGCTATATCTATAGATTTTTTGGCCTGAGATAGACATCGTCTGTACCACACTGCAATTCTAATGGTTTGTACATAGATTTCTATACAAGGCGAAGCAGTGTAAAGAAACACTGTTCACTGTTTTGTACAGTGCACTCGGTATTCTTAAATTCAACCCCTGCCTGCATTGTTTTTATATACATCAAGAGAACCGTTTATGCTATTGTAATAAAATAGGGTTATGTCATTCTTTACCACAAATATCAGAATCCTGATTAAATCTTCTTTTGTCAAGATACGGATAGATCTAATTATGTTTTTATAACAATGTATGTTATTAACATACTGTGCTTGTAATCATTTGTATTATCAGATTCTGTCCAAAAGAATAATTACCACCCATAGTGACAATACAGTATATAGATAAATGAGCCCCTGTTATTTCCACAGAACATACTGTATTAGATAGGTGTTGGCATTGTCATTTTGAAACCCTTGTTCTTTTTAATTGGCAAACTACTGTACACCTAAAGAAAACATGACTTACACAAACATACATATTGTTTATAATTCACACAAATGTCTTTGGTTGAAAAAATAGATTCTCCTTGTCTTCATTTCTGGCAAGAATAGAGATTGAATCTTGGAAAACAGTGCTGAATCATTTTGCCATACTGTCCTTCGCAACCGTGTTAACTATTGGCTTGAGGGAGCCTCAATCAGAATAACCTATGCTTATTTATTCATGAATGCAAGTTGTGTCTGTTTAGGCCAGCTTTGTGAAATGTACTGACATTAGCAGCAGAATGCGACAACCCCATACAGTTTCTTTCACCACATGAGACTTGCTTTGACCTTGATTAAACACATTTTTGGGTCACCTTCTCCTGCATTCAGTTTAAACATCACTGGTGCATTTGCCAGGCACTTTATGAACTTCTTGTCTAATGCAAGATGAAATTAAGCCGGTGGAAATCTATAAAGTAAATTAATGGATTTCATGCTCAAAACCAAATCTTTAAGCTGTTATGTGAGTTTGTTATTGTTTTGACAAAAAACATAATACTGGAGCATGTAAGCCATGAAAGGGGGTGCCACCTTAAATCACAGTCCACACTATGACTGTTGATGCTGGGAGTGGTGTTATAGACTTTTGTACCACTAAATTCTTATCAAGCATGGTGTGTTTCTCAGCCTCAGTAATGGTGTTATTTTATCTCCAAAATTCGGTAGTGTGGCTGGGAGATTGTATCTTTTTGAGGGCACTAGCTAGCCGCTTGCGAATAGGGATGGAATAAAGCCTTTGTTTTCTGCTGAATAGTATATGGACTGAAGCAGCTTTTTCCTCTCCTTCTCAGTTTTAGTGCTGGTAACTAACTGCAAGGTTTGAGGTGAAAGAGTCTTCTTTGGCATGGTTTCAGGTATGGATGCATTTCAGATCAGCAAAGCCATTCTTATGGACAATGGTAGCCATGGCCAGCTGTAAAAATTCCAAATATGGCGTGTTAGCTTCACAAGAAAACAAGTTTAAACAAGTTTAGTTAACTTGTTCTGCAGCTTCTGCACACTAGATAGCATTATTTAAGTAGAAAGTGGTTTGTCACAGATTACTACTGAAGATCAGGTCATCTTCTAAAACAAAATACTACACGTTATAATTTGATCAAACAATTAAACAAAAGCCAACGGAAAACAATACAGCAGATGTGGTCCAAAAAAACAAACACAAACAAAAAAAAACAGTATTTCTATTGCAATCAAGGGGATGGGACTGTTTGCTAAAAGCGTATTTTTAGGTCTTTATTTTATAGATTTTTGTATTATTATCATCAATATTATTAATATTAAAACAATTAACCACATCCCTGTCAAACTTAAATACAAAATATCCCTGCACTATTTACACCTGCTTCAGCCCTCCCACAAACCTCCACCTTGTGCAACGCACACATTGCCTCAACCAGCCACTTCCCCCCATTGAAACACCAAACCCCTTTGTAACCGGCTGGTGTAGCAGCAGACAAAGCTGTGAGCCCCGGCGACTGTGGAGTGATGCCTGGGCCACCAGGGGGAGTGGAGCATGAGACCAGGTGACCGACTGCATCTGGCTATGCAGCAACCTTGGAATGAGGCCCAGCGAACAGAGGTCCGGACACAAATGCCGGGTTTCTGGGACCCATAGGCACCCTAAGCCCAAGTGATTTTTTCCTGTTCAGGGCTCCCCTAAAGAGGATGGCTCCAATGCTGCCGGTGGTGCTGGGCCCTCCTGTTTTATAAATAACATAATATGACAAATCTTTTGGTTTTAAAGACACAATACAGTAAGGTATTAAAAATAAATAAGGATAGGCTAAAAATAACAGGGCTCTATAATACTTTTATTCAGAGTTGTGAATCATTGTATTTGGAAATGTACAATATAAATACTGTACCGGTAGTATAAATACATGTTTATATTAAGAAAGGTGCTGCAGATCATTTCAGATTCTAGCTGGACTGATCATCCCCTGTACGCATAGTATAAACTTTGTATAATGGGAAGGGTTAAATTCTCATATTGCAAATATGCACACAACCAATGTATAAATATGAATTTAGGTTATACACAAAAAATAAATAAAAGCAAAAATGTGTTTGTATTTGTCAGGTGGTGTGGGTGACACAGTGAATGTCTAGACATTAAATATTGTTCCAAAACATCCATGTTTATTGTAAAACAAATAATAAAGCCGCCCCTCTAGCAACGATGGCATCGGGGAGCATACGGCAGGTTTCAATCCTCAAAAAAAAAAAACAACAACAAAAAAAGCACATGTTATAATAACCACTGTGCACAAAACTGATCTCAGGGGCGTGTGCTGGCTCCATTGCTGTAGCACCCGTCCACTCGTACTCTATATACAAGACAAAAAAATAAAAACACATCACTCCGGTGCATTAGTCATATCTGCTTAAGGAGGCTGTACTTATGCAGCTGCGCCCCTTTTGTACCTGTCAATTCCTCCCTGTGATCAGCCCAGTGCCATGGTCTATCCAATCGCTGCCTCCGCAGCTGACCACAATGGAGTTCTTGAGTAGACTCGCAGCTCCGTACTTTCTCCAAAATGTCTGACTTCCACTTGCCACCTACCATCGAGTCTGCCCATCTATGGGAAAGCATACCACTCACCTTACACAGCGCCGTTTCTGGTCGGGAGGGAGATTTGCAACTCACATTCCTTCTCTCCCTGTCACTCTATGACATACAGCAGCCTATTTAAACACATCTGGAGAGACAGTCATACCATTGGTGTTTGTCTGAGGACTGAATGCTATATTTGTTCCCCCAATTCCTCCCATGCTTTCTGTGTTCCTAGTGGATTGCCCTTTTATTTTCAGGGGGGGGTGGGGGTAAGTAAGTATTCCCAGGCAGTCCACCACCCAAGCAGATTTTTGCCAATGCTAATTTTTTCAAATTTTCACTTTGTCAATCTATTTTTTTCTTTTTAGTTTACTTGCAGTTCCTTTTGTTTGACTGGCAGCATTTTTTTCTGCCATATTGATTTCCTAATGATATCTCTCCTTGATTGACCGTGTTTTGTTCCTTGATGTCCAAATATCATTTTACAGTTATTAATAATCTCTTCAACTAAAAGCAATTCTTTACGTTTTAATGGGAGTGATTGAAAGCTGGACCGAGACAAAACTGCCTGGACAAGGCACAAGAATTCTCATTATTTGAGTGCCCACTTTTAATTTATCAAAAAATATGAAGAAAAAAAAAACATATGATAATGATTTTTAATATGTGCACTATAGAGACGAAGAATAGGTATAGTTTTCAGTATGGTTTGCATGTGTGCCCTGTCTGGGCTGTTTTGACCCACTCCCTGTTTTAACATATGTACAGTAGTACAACTAAACAATGTTTGAATGCTGATATCTCAGACACACATTTTCTATGTGCCTCAAAACACAAAACAAATGATTAGTCACAGAAAATCATACACAGCATGTAATGAATTTCACATAACTGTTGTTTGAAAGTAACAGACACACAACAAATACAAGTTAGAAGATACTCATGTAACTTAAATTAGAAAACAAATGTTAAAATGTGCTCCCTTGTTGAGCCATTTTTATTAAAACAAAGGCTATTTAAATACATGGTAAAAAGGGTGGCATTAACACAAATTAATTATTCATGAGATCTGATCAAAACTTCCATTTGGACATTTATGAATTATAGCAGAAGCAAGTACAATAAGAGTAGATTGCCAATACTTTTGTCTGCAACTGTATGCATCAGGCATGAATAAGATTCAATTAGTATTGTTCCTAATTGTGCTCAACTTGTGTTTCAACAACTAGGGTGATGTTTGCATTATTTTCAATTATGTTAAGGTACTTAAACATGAATCATAACTTGTTTTATTAAAATGACATGCAGAGCATTGACTAGATTAAACATAATTAAATGAAAGTAGTTAAATCCCCTTTATATGAAATAGTTGAGGGATTGGAGTTAAACGTTAAGATTGCATACCTAATGATTCACCACACTGCTGTCCTACACATGTTCAAGGATAAGGATAAGCTTTCATTACATTATCTACCTGTTTTATTATTTTCTTGAAATCCTGTTTTACTTGCAATACATAAAGGTAACAGTGTACTCCCAACTCCTTTAAAAATGAGAAGGAAGGAACTGAGGCTGAAGGTTTGGGAACTGAAGTCAATGAATTTACTGTTATGCTAACACTGCTGTCATACTTAAAATATAGCCAATACAAATTAACAAACTATTTAAGAAATTAACATTAAAACTGTTTAATACATTAACATTCAAATCTATTTTTGCTTTTTATTAAACTAAATGAAAATCCAAATACTTCCACTACCAAAACTAAATACAAATGGACATAATTGACTAAATATTCCAAATGCATTTGAAATAGTTTTCCATAGAACAAACATTAATTTACTGATTAATCATCACCAGCATTAGTGCACATTATGTTTTATTATCATTATTAATGCATTTGCCTGATGCCTTAATCCAATGCAACATAAAGTGCAGTTTATACAATAGTAATATAAACACAGTATATTAAGTTGCAAAACATGCAATAAGTAACAGGGCTTTACAAAAATAGAATATAACACAATGCTCAGTTATATAATTTAATATATTTTGTTGCCTTCTAGCATCTGTGCAGGGTATTTATAGTTATAGTTCTGAGAGATGCAGGCTGTTACACAGAAAAAGAGTAAACACAATGTAGTGGCTGGACAGGGGTGTCTAGCCTGGACTAGGTGCAGTCACACGACCGGGGCAGCGCGTGGCCTACAGCGGAGTGGGGCACCGTCTACAGGCAGAGGCAATGAGGCACTGTTGTGCTAGGTCTGAAGCAGTGGCCACATACTCTGTGCACTGCGTACACCGTGTGACCCATGTGCAGAGTACTGTGCACTATGTGCAATGTGTACCATGCAGTACTGTGTTCCCACACTAGCGCCAGATACCGTGTGCTCCGAGTCCTGTGCGCACCCCATGCACTAAGCACGGGGCAACAGATACTGCGAGCACCATGCGCACCGCATGTACCGCGTGCCATGCAGCGCCAGGTATAATGTGCACCACGTTCACCGCTTGCATCGAGCGCACGAAGTACCATGCAACACCGACGCACTAGCCTGTATTGGTACAGCGAGTCAATGAGCACCATGGTACCGAAGTAGCACGGGCAGAGTCTTACGCACCGCAGTATTAAAAAAACACAGGGGCAGCTATGGACGGTGCCTACCCTGACCGCGTGGTCACACACCTGAGCACGTAGCGTACAACAGGGGGACAGGGCCGAAGCCGCGGCGGGCGATTGACTGTCACAACACAGTAATCCAAAACAGTTTTTAAATACAAAAACAAAGGACAGATGGGGGAGCGCACACTGTTTATTGATTGTGAGACCACACACGAGGTGAAGGCCAACAAAGCCTGCGTACATCTCAACTCAACAACAAGGAAGCCTCGGTGAGGAGTATATGGCTGGTCCGGCTGTAAGCAGCCATGCTGCAGCTAGTCCTCTGCGCAGGCACGGGACGCGCAGAGGATTAGCTGCAGGCGGCTGGTGGGCTAACTCGACTGCAGGGACAACGCTAGCACAGCCCCGTGGAGTAACAGTACTCTCCCAAGTAAGAAAGGCTGAAAAACACACACAATTCTTAATGAGAATACTTACCGTACTAAGACCAACAGACAGATAGAAGCAGTCTGACACATGGAGCGAGCAGTTGCTGATAGAATAAAAAGGCTATGAATTTAAAACTACTGATTCCGGGAAAAGCGGCGAAGGCCAGCTTTCAGCACAAAGTGTAGGGAAACTAGCAGTAGCATACGCAGCACTTTTTAGAAGATAAAAAGGGCTCAATGTAACACACAGAGTTCTTACCGTACCAATCTTGAAAAGTGAAAAGAGAGCAAGTCTCCCCTGCGTGACGGTTAAGTACCCTCGGTAGGTAGGACCGAGGGGTTCACCGAGGGCAGAGGGCCTATCGGCAGCTTTGATAGAAAGCGCTCAGTGACACCTACCAATAGGCAGGAGTGTATTCCATAAGGATGTTTTGGTGGCGAATTGAAAGGGAACATTGGGTTATTGGGGATGTATTTGCTTTTTATTTATTTATTTATTTATTTATTTAATTTATTTTATTATCTTTAAGTTTGCCAGTTTTAAAGTGATTTTTCAGGTCAATGTGACCACTGGCAGCAACTTTCATACTGCGATTGCATACAGGCCCGAACTCTTCACTGAGAGGTGAAGGAGTCACGATTCTTTGATAAAATTGTGGTAAATATCTTCTGGTATATTGCTTCTGTGTTGTTGTTGTTTTTTTTTTTTTTTTTTTTGGGGGGGGGGGGGGGGGGGGGGGGGGGGTGTTGTTAGATGTTTTAAGCCATCTTCAGGTTCCGGTTTTCAATATGTTTACCAAATAGCTTCTGGAAACTTTAATTACATGCGTGATACTTAAATCTCATTTAATGTGAGATTGATGCCTGATTTCAAGCAGATCCAGAAAATACGTCTAAGGTAACTGTCTTGATTATTTAAAAAATAAACGCTGATGCTTAAAACCCATAAGGTTTGTGTTTTACGACTGTAAGGTCTGTGAAATTGTGAAAACCAACAACACTTACGAGATATATTGACAGGCCTGCCAATACCAGGTCTAGTAGGCTGTCATTTATCAAGCCTCTGCTAAAAATGGCACCGTACAAATCTTTATGGCAATATACAACAATCGCTTAAATAAACTTGCTGTAATACTGATTTCATATAATAATGTAATGTTACAACCTGAATAATGTATGGGTCAAAATATATTATCACACAATAATATGTCTCAAGTTGGTTTTGGGCAGTAATGCACGAATGGTGCAGCCACAGACATGTGTTATTTTATGATACAGTTATAATAATTTCTGAACCATACATTATTTTATATAGTCTATGTTTCTTAAAGCATACAAAAGTGAATGCCATTTAAAAACAATTACTTGTAAGTTTTTTTTGCAGCTTGCTAAAAGACAGCATTCACCAGTAATAAATACAGCCACGTACGTCGCTTCAAAACGGTCATGGTCCCTGAACACAAAATGTAATGTCCTTGCATAATCTTCATTTAATTCACCCCCTCAGGCTCTCCAAACACAAAATGCAAGCCAATATGTCTTTCCTTTAACATACTTGACACATACTTGTGCTATGAACTGTTCCAGAAGTAGAACATTCTGCTTTCAAGGGTGTATGCTTAATAATTTTACTAAATCAATATAAACAAAATATAATATCTATTGTGTTTAACCATGTCTTCAGTATGTCCATTAAAAGATAAACCTAGTCTTTATTTTAATCACATTCCTGAAATGTAAAATTTTGTTATTTTCTTATGCTGAAACAGTAATAAAAATGGACAAACAAAGGAGCTGTTTACCGGTATGCTGCTGTGAGTCTTCCATAGATCTGTGTGCAGGTCTGCAGTTTTGAAACAGTTACACATTGACTACAGTAGATCTGAAAATAAGACCGAACATTTATAGTTTTGAAATATATGTGCTATGTAAATAATAGTGTCAGGGGACGAAGCAGGTTAAATGATTGCCCTCTTGTTTAAGTTGATGGATGTTTCTTAAAAACTAACAATATTTCCCTATCCATGTCACCTTGTAATCTTCTGAAGAACTCAACAATGTTTTAAAAACTAAGTGAATTAAATAAATCTTTTATGACACAAATTTTGATGTTGCATTGGAGAAAACTGATTTAGTGAATGGCAGTTATATATTACACAAACTATCTTGGTGAACTTATTACATTATGAAGCCCAAGCAGCAGTGGACTAAATGTCATGTGAAGAGACAAGCATAGATTGATTTAAGAAACTCCAGAATCTAAATTAAAGCTAAATATCTTTATTATACAGTTTCTTGCTGTATACTTAATATTAACATTAATTTGCTGTAACCTTAAAACATAATACCACAAAGCTGAATTATTACAAAGATTAGATGTAAAAAACATTTACATTGTAAAGCAATTTACATTGAACATCAATAATCACCTCTATAGTATACATGTGTAGCAGTGAAAGCCCTTAGAAATAGATTGCTGTCAGGATCCAGTGTAACACAAGAAAAAAAAGGCATTTATCAGCAATGTGTTAATAGCTATCAGGGAGTTTAAATTGACGCCAGACAAACAGGAGTTTTAAAAAGTTACTTCTTATCTGGATTTATTGGATAGTGTAATTGATGCAAAACAGTGCTTGTGGCTATAATTTAGATCTAATGATAATGTAGAATAAATGTCATTATTATAAAATTGTGGTCATTTAAAATGAATGCAAAAAGTGAGTAAATGGAGAAAAAGTAAGGCTACAAAAATAAAAACAAAACTTACAAATAAAAGTAGAAAACACAGAAGACTGCCGTTAAAGGGTTAACACCCTGGAGTGTTCACAGCACACTGCTTCACCACTGCTGTGTCCTGTGTTGTATGCATGGGAGGGATATATTTTTCAATACAGTCAAGAGGTGGCTATAAACACAGGATGCAGTGCAGTTAGAAAGTGATCACTGTCACCTCCTTGATGTGGGCTGTTTTTGATCAAGGAAAGTCCTTTTGTGCAGGACAGAGGAAGAAAGAAGTGTATCGACCGAGAGACTTTTCATTTCTTTGTACCTTTTTTTCCCCTCAAAGGCTGCCGGCACATTGACCATGAAGAATAATGTCCAGTAAGTGACATGTAATTCCATGCATATCTTCAAAGGCTTCATTCTAAGAATAATTTTTTAAGACTCACCAATTATGTTTTGTATTTTTGCCAGTCCCCAATTTTGGTTATGCCCAATCATAGCGTTTTACCAAACAGTAGAATCTTAGGACAGATAATACCAATTTTAATGAAAAAGTGTTTTATTTTCTGTACACATAAGTAGGGGTCTACTTAAATCACTGCAAAATTACATATGTTTCATGGGTAGGTTGTGGAATAAAATTAGGATTTTGTGGACATTTTGCGGTCCTGTTTAAACATTAAATAAAACTATTAGACAGTATTTCAAAACACTATAAAGCCTAAAAATAGTGGTACTTGCTTCCTTATTAAAACAGAGTGCTGACCTTTGTTAAAGGCCAGCATGCAACATCCCCCTGCAGTTGACTTGTCTATACATTGAGACTGCATGTTCTGCATCCACTGAATTGGTTGGAAGTTAAGGCAAAGCTTTGCTCAGTTATACAGATGTGGAAATCGATTAGAAACAGCCCCAAAACTTGATGTCTGTATATAAGTATTCAACCCCCACACATTAATATTTGGTAGAGCCACCTTTCGCTGCAGTAACAGCTTTAAGTCTTTTGGGGTAAGTATGTACTAGCTTTGCACACAGTGTCGGAGTGATTTTGGCCCATTCTTCTTGGCAGATTTGCTCCAGGTTGATCAGGTTGGTTGGACAATGCTTGTGGACCGCAGTTTTCAAACAGTGCCACAAATTCTCAATGGGATTGAGATCAGGACTTTGACTGGGTCACTGTAGGACATTCACCTTTTTGTTCTTGAGCCACTCCAATGTTGCTTTGGCCTTGTGCTTGGGATCATTGTTCTGCTGAAAGGTAAATTTCCTCCCAAGCTTCAGTTTTTTAGTGCACTGAAGCAGATTCTCTTGCAGTATTTTCCTGTATTTTGCTCCATCCATTCTTCCTTCAGTTGTAACAAGATGCCCAGTCCCTGCTGATGAGAAGCATCCCCACAACATGATGCTGCCACCACCATACTTCACTGTAGGAAGGGTGTGTCTTGAGGCATGGGCAGCGTTAGGGTTGCGCCACACATAGCGCTTTGAGTTTTTGCCAAAAAGCTCTATCTTGGTCTCACCACAAAACCTTTTCCCACATCGCAGCTGGGTCACTCTCATGCTTTTTGGCAAACTCCAGACTTGCTTTCAGATGGTACTTTTTGAGTAACGGCTTCTTTCTTGCCACCCTCCCATACAGGCCAGTGTTATGCAAAGCTCTTGATATGGTTGACTGGTGCATCATTACTCCACTCCCAGCCACTGAACTCTGTAGCTCCTTCAAAGTGATTGTTGGCCTCTCTGTGGCTTCTCTCACAAGTCTCCTTCTTGTTTGAGCGCTGAGTTTTGAGGGACGGCCTTTTCTTGGCAGTGCCTGGGTGGTGTGATGTAGCTTCCACTTCCTGATTGATCCAACTGTGCTCACTGGGATATCCAAACACCTGGATATTATTTTGTACCCTTTCCCTAATCTATGCGTTTGTATTACTTTATCTCTACCTTCTGTAGAATGCTCTTTGGTCTTCATTTTCCTTCAGATTCACAGCCTTACCAATGATCCTTCAACAGTGGGGTTTTTATACAGAAAATGTGACAGCAACTTTAATGGTTCACAGGTGGAGGCCAATAGTAAGGTAATTGTGTCCTCGTTTGGGCAATTTCTTTCATCGGTGCAAACTGGGAGCTTCCACAGCACAGGGGTTGAATACTTATGCAAGCAAGATATTTCAGTTTTTCATTTTTCTTAAAAATATTTCCCAACATAAAACCAATGTCACCTTACAATAATTGATTCTGAGTTTCAGTGTTTAAAAATAAAATATCAAACAGAATGAAATTTCAATGTACCATTTGTAATTCAGTAATATGAGAGAATTGGTCAGGGGTCTGAATACTTTTGCAAACCACTGTGTGTGTATATATATATATATATATGTATATATATATATATATATATATATATATATATATATATATATATATATATATATATATATAGACACGAAGTTTTGGGGCTGTTTCTAATCAATTTCCACATCTGTATAACTGGGTAAAGCTTTGCCTTAACTTCCAACCAATTACACACACACCCACACTTTTATACACACACACACACACACACACACAGTAGAGTAGTCTCAACGTATAGGAACACCTCCTAAGAAAGCACTTCGCTAAGGGAACACCCTTGTGGTGAAATTGATTTCTCCCATTGTAAATGCTCCAATTTTGCTTAAAAGAACACCTTCTTGGCTTCGAAAGCGATTTTTTCACAACGGATACAGTACTGTTTTGTAACCTCATAACTCATCATCCTCAAACTTCAATTAAAATGGTTTATTCAGTATTTTCAAAAGTGACTTGTCATCACGAGTGTCTTGAGGCACACTGATTGGTTTATTTTACTGTATCCTACTTTAATCCTACACTTAACCCAATCTCTAGTATGTTGTATTTCACTTGTACTCGTATCTAACCCTGTATGACTATCAACAGTGTTATCTGCTCTTCAGCTGCCTTAATATGAAATTGTACTGTTTTATATTTGCTCTTATTAGGACTGAAGTCACTGTATTTTGTATCTTGCTCTTAATTGTACTGTAATTCTTGATATGTATTTTTTGTATACAGCTGTAATTCGCCCTGGGTAAGGGTGCCTGCTTAGAAATAAATAAATAAATAAATAAATAAATAAATAAATATAATAATAATAATAATAATAATAATAATAATAATAATAATAATAATAAAATCTTTGCAAAACCGCCATCATATCATTGACTCATTATGTACTCTGATTCTCTTGCTACAAAAAGTTCATAGTCTGATACAATCCACTAGCAATTTGGTGTTTCCCAAATTAGGTGAGTTGCTTCAGCATTCTGTTAAATAATGTGCATGTCTTGTATATTGCTGCTGCATTTTTTAATGTGTGTAGGGGGTGCTGTGTTAATTTAGTTTGACAGTAAGTTTATTAACATTTGTTTTTCTTTTACTTATTCAGTTAATTTCATATGTTGATGGACGTGCATCATGACAAGTAATACATATGTATTTACTTATTTATTGATTCATGTTGTGTCTGGTGGATAACTCTGTTTTAGAGAACACTTTGGCTAAAAGAACATGCTCTGTTCGTCCACACTTATACCAGTATACCTTTGCCTTGCTAGCCTGTACTGGTGTGCATAAGGCGTATGTCCTAGCATGACAGTAAGTGACAGGAAGAACTGACAGTTGGATAGGTTGGTATAGGGGTAGTGCTTACTGTTAGGCTAATGATTATGCTTCTGAGGATTCTGAGTTGTGGCCAGTAGTATGATTTACATAATAAATATCAAAAGAAAATGTTGACTTTACTTTTCAAATAAGTCACAGAGCGGCACCCCATCACAGTAAAAAAATCCTCTGGACCCACTACACTGCCTGCTTCCCATTAGAGGTAAAGGCATTGGCAAATTTATCACCCCTTAGTGAATATCTGATGCAAATGAATGTGAAATGGCAAAAATACTATGTGTTATTTAACACTCAGTGAATCCCATTTACTGTGTGGTATCATGAATAGCGAATACGACAGAAGAAATAATGCATGGGAAACACAGTCACACAAAAAGGGTAGCAATATGAACAGAAGGCTTTCCTTAAAGTCATTCCTTAAAGATACTAACAAGATAGTTAGCTTTGCCTTGATCTTCCTACAGTTTCACATAGCTGAAGGTGACATTTATTAAACTGCACCAGGTGTTCATAGGAAAGCTTTTATGAGCCATTGGCTATGAATGAGGGAAATGGATGACAGAGCCAAGGTTAAAACGACTGCTTCAGGCAGGTAACAGGGGCTTCAGCAGCAAACTGTTCCTGCACCTGTTTCCATAGAAACAGGTTGATTCTCAACTCCAAATCATATTCAAATATTTTGCTTGACATCAAATAATGTTGGAGCTGGAATCTAAGACAATTTAAAATTTGAATTTGAAAGAAAATAAATAGTGTTCTTTATTATTGGTAATAAAGCTTTTAATCTTTAAAATATAAATATGAATTGATTTGCTTGCCATGCAATACATGTAATACTTTTAAAGGTAAAATGTTTTTATTTGTTGTCGTTTAAAGCACATAATAGTTACTACTATTTCTTCTACAGTCACACTGTAGCTCCTGAAGCAGCAGATTTACAGTACTTGGATGTGTTTAATTTTCTTTTCAGATAAATTTATGACTCATTATGTTTATTTTATTCATGAATACCTTAGCATTTGTGTTCAGGAAGGTAGTTACCAATTGTATAACAGATGTCATGTCATTAATATTTTTAGATAGAAAATGAAAGGTTGTGTATTACTTTATCTGATCCTATCAGTTTTATTACACTGATTAAAGTTTACTACAGTTATGTTTGCAGTTCTCCCATGCTTTTCATTCCCATGGTTATGTTATACAGTACATTTATCACAGTTTAATGTAGTTTGACATGGTTTTCTAATTAAAAAAAAAAAATGTGTTATATATAATATATATATATATATATATATATATCTATATATATATATATATATATATATATATATATATATATTGTGTGTGTGTGTATATATATATATATATATATATATATATATATATATATATATATATATATATATATTTTGCTTTTCAAGTATGTCAATCACTAATTTATTTAGTATTATTAAGAAAAAATTATGTTAAGTGCCATTTGCATTGCTTCAGATGCTAATTGCACCTTGAAGCACTACAACTGAGAATTGGGGTTTTTTGGCTCATTTCCTGAAAGTAACTTGCAGTTCTTGGGCAAAAGAAGGCATTGAAGCTGATAAAAACACCACTGTGAACAAATACTAGGAGTGACATTTTTACTCCAGACATGTTCTTCCTGGATCTGACAAATTGCACTTGAACAACATTTCCTTGTCTCTATTGCAAGTGCAGGTCTTGGCCCTAAATCACATTCTGATGTTTGTGCTTCATAAAATTAGATTTAGCATACTTTCTTAAATGCATGTACTTTTCAAACATTAAGCTTCAGCTAGCCCAATAAACTGGAAGCAGGGCAGACTTAAACATTATGGGGGCTATGTTCAAAGGAGATCCGCTGCACCCCAGTTTCTCCCACCGATTCAGTATTTTCTAAAGCTGTGGAAAACATGGCAGGACTCTATCCGCTAGTTTGGTTCATTAGTTATTCTGATGGTTATAACTTTCCGCCTGCTTCAGCACGGTCAATATGACTTTCCGCCAGAAAAAAACAGTGACAGCAAGAGAGAACAAGTCTCCTTGGCATTCAATGTGGAGGGAACCTTGCCCAGCACAAAACAAATAGGCACAACTGTAAAATCGATGGGGGCCAATGTTGCCCCAATTCCTTCTTCTAATTTAGCATGTGTTTTTGATAGAAGTTAGAAGAAACAATTGGGTCAACCGTGGCATCCATCGGTTTTACAGTTGTGCCTATTTGCTTTGTGCTGGGCAAGGTTGCCCCAATGGTTTTGTCTTTTTGATATTTCCATTTTAAATGTCTGGGCACTTTTGATAACTTGAAGTTTTTTCACATTTCCAATGTGGTTTTGTTTCAGATACAATCCATTCCTCAAGTAAATGAGCTTTCATTTCTTTTCAGGAACAGTCTTCATTTTAACAATACAGCATTCAATATTTCGATGCATATGCGTTACTTGCTGTACCATTTTGTTTTAGCACTGTTCCTTTTTTTAGTGCATATTTATGGTTTTTTAATGTTTGATATTATTATGTTTGTGCAATATTGACTTAACAAGTAAACATTACTTTGCCCACATTCATACTTCTGAAATATATAAATAAATAAATAAATTGGATGGTTTGATGATTTTATTTAAAAGCATATGTCTGCAATGTGTTTATTTATTTATTTCTTACTTTTTACATTTTTATTTCAAAAGTATAGTTTGATACATTTGGGGCTACCCTGGAAAATTATTTAAACTAAGTCTCACTTTGACATGAAGGGGTGGTCAGATCTTGTTCTTTTATTTGTTCTTAATCAGGCCGGCTCTTTGGTAAAGTAAATTGTCTGCACAAGCCAAATAAGATTTCGGCTTTCTAAAAATGTCAATGAACTGTCCCAAGGTGATTGGATTTGACCTGATCCCGATGGGGTTGTATTTCAGCTTGGGATTATAAAATGTACACAAAAGATTTACTGATTAAAAAAAAATCATAAAAATAATTTATTTCAGGACGTATTAGACTAAAGCCTGTCTTCATCTGTGCAGAGAGAAACGTTTAAGTGCCCTGAAATAAATGATAAAGGATTCATTTAAATCTTTTGTGTACATCCCCAAATTCATTTTCATTTTGGTACACTGCAGTTATACCTCCTTTCAAACCTGTAATTCCCATAATTTGTTTGGTTTATGTTTGTTAGTTTGTTTTATGTCTAATCAAACATGCGATTGGTAAAACTGAATGGAAATAAGAATTTGCCCTTGTGTTTGCATTTTGACAATTTTTTTCGTTGGTTTGGTACAGTTTTCTATTGTGTTTATATACCATTTGCTAACACAGTTGAACCAGAAGTATTATTTTGTTGGATAAAACTGCTTAAATGCTCATTATTCATTCATTTAGAAGCGCAGAAAACTATGCATGAAATGTGATCTGCCAGAGGATAAAATGGAGGATCACATTAGCAAATAGGCAGATCATTTTTAGCAGAGTAACAGGTGGAAAAATTCTGCGAATTTTGCCATTTCCAGAGAAAATGAAACCCCTTTCGAAAATCAGGCCCTATAATGGGTGCAACTTTAATTATGTTGGGCCATATTTCATTTAAGGGTTGGTTGTAACCTGGTATTTTTCTGATGAATAGTGCCAAGACTTTCTAGCAAAGGGAAAAGAGCACTGGAAATGTAAACCTTCTTATATTCCATATTGCATTTGGAGGATTGTGGGGGTGTTTGCATATATCTTGTTGTACGATAACTGCTTCCCTGTAAATAAGAACACAAACAAATCAATTGTGTGAACAGTAATCCAGGTGAAATGCAGACGTAAAAAAGGAAGAGGAATGAGCAAATTAAGGGGAAGCTGAAGAACACTCCCTGAATGAGTACTCAAGATGCATCATGAGGCATTTGCTTTTCACAGGAGATACTCTATGTGACTCACTGTGCAGCATAGAAGCCACCCAGCATTAACTCCCTATTCAATTATTTAATTTCTGTTTATAATGCAGAAGTTATGACACCCCATTGGCATTTAACATCATTGAGATTAACATTGCCCTGAAAAATAAATTGCATTATTGATGATAATAACATCCTGGCACACTTTACACTGGCAACACATGCCACTTAACAGCAATACAGAAACAACCTCTCGCTGTGATCACATTTCTACTCCTTGATATAGACAATATATTGTGGTTGATTCAATAATACAGCAAGTGCATTGTATTGTTTTCTGGTTGGTCTGGATGGTTGTTCACAAAATCAGTATGTTTACTACAGCAGCACTTTGGATGATCTATATTACACTATTATTATGATGATGATGATGATGATGATGATGATGATGATGATGATGATGATGATGATGATGATGATAATGATGAACAGTACAATGGTAAAGTTCCATTCTTCTATATAAAAGTAATCATTCAGTAGCCTGTCTAATACTTTTATATGAGGTGGCTTGTAAGATACACAGATGTGGGGGTTATAATGTACATTGTACCATAAACATTATGCTGTACCTCAAGCAGGCTTCAAAAGGGTCCTGTGACCCCCCATCTATCTCCCAATCCAGTTGAGAACTAACATGATTTGCTTCAGTTTTAATACAGATGTTGATAAATTGAAATGAAACAGGTATCATCCAATATGTTGTTTTAAACATCCAAGTCTGAAGACATGTATTATTGTGACAATCCCCTCTCTGTGATTCATAATGTACCTTTCTTACTTCTGACTGGAGAAGTGTCATCTGTACTACTCTAGTATCCTTTTATCTCTGTTTTAGTCTTACTCTCCCTCTATATCTACATCATTGGTATGAAGTACCTTCTGTGTTCCAAGCTTTGGACTGAGACAGAGCAGGAGGTGCATATAATTGAGAGCCTTTTGCAAAATAAAATGGAAAATAGACTCGAGACTCTTTTGATGTTTTTTTTTTTTTTTTTTTTTTAAATAATAATATGAATTGATGCTATATTGTGGAGTTCTTTTAACCTCACACTGCCAAAACGCTAGTGTTTGCATTCAGTAGAGGTATTGCTGCAGTTATCTATATAACAGGTGCACTGCAAGTCTAATGGTTGTGACAGAAATTATTTAAAGCAACAGAATCACAAGACTGGAAGTCAATAAAGGACCAGAAGTAATAACTATTAAAGCAACACATCCTAGATTTATATCACCACTACATTTTAAAATGGCCTCATAGCTCAGATGTACATATTGAATACAGCATCCACAAGAAAACTATTATATTACATTTTGAATAAGGTTGATTAGGTAATACAATTTGTATTATGTTTAGTTTTTGTGGGATGCTTCTGGCTAATGAGCTAAAGTGTTGAATTGCTAAAAATAACACACTGTTTCAAGTGTCGTGGGGCACTAGAAACTGTGGATTATTTTCTTACTGATTTGAGTTGTTTATGCCACTTAAATGTTTTTGATACGTGTTCGACAGCAAGATTAAATTGTTAATTTTAGTTGGATTTGGTTTTCACTTTGTTAGCTTTGTTCAAACAGTTCAAATGTTTGACTCACACAGTGCGGGAATGTTGTCATGAGTTTAAAATCCCACTTACACAGACAAAACTGTCTGTAGTAAGTAAAGATAGTAATGAGGACTATATTTCAGAACATGAAAGTGGCACTGGAAAAATAAAAGTGCAAAAAACAAAAGGAATGTGAACAGAGAGTAAAGTTATTGACAGTTTTGCCAAACCTAAAATATGATTAAGAGCTAAATATCATTGCCAGTGATCGGTTTTCGCAAAGTATGTAAGTGGGCTGTAGGTGAATTACAATCCGACAGAAAGATCAACTCATTTTAAGTAGAAATTAATAATAATAATAATAATAATAATAATAATAATAATAATAATAATAATAATAATAATAATACAAACCAGAATCTGTTTTTCTTGTGTAAGAGATTGAATGGATTGTTCATATAAAGTCATTGGTCTCTAAATTTATATATCAAGTTGGTAATAGGCAGAACGCGATTTTGTCGAGCTACTGTACAGTACTATAAACATGAGGACAATAAAAACAGGCAAGCAGGTGGGGCTTTTTCTGCTGTCGTAGAACTGCATGAATAATATATATGCATTTGGCTTTAAACACCTTGAATGGTCCCATACATGTTACCTTAATATAGACTACAGTTATCTATCATATTGGTTGTTAGAAACTGGGAGTTACACAAAGAAGTAGAGAACAGTCTTTTTCAAAAGCTGAATTAATTTGTGTTTTTCATTTCAGGTAGAATATATATTTTTATTTCCAACCTATTTTTTAAATTATTCATAATACTTGACATTTGCTCCTGTATAGTAAATGCAGTAATAATAATAATAATAATAATAATAATAATAATAAATAATAATAATAATAATATAATAATAATAATATAAGAATAATAATAATAATACACTACTAAAATGTATGTTTTTACAAAAAAGTGGTACACACCATGTGTTAAATCAAAGTTTCGTAAGTGTACTCCAAATATATATATATATATATATATATATATATATATATATATATATATATATATATATATATATATATATATATAGTAGCATTTTAGGGTTCTAGGATAAAATGAGAGAGGCAGAGAGCTCTTGCAGTTCTCGAATGGCCGGTTTTATTGAACATTAACCAACATAAAAAAACTCAAGGACAACGTAACAGCTTCTCATGCACACACTTTGAACATTGTCTCCTCTCCCAGCTCCCGCGTTCCCTTATATCGAGCCCTGATTTGGCGCCAACCCTGCCTTTAACCTATAGAAACCCCCATGCGCACACACTCCTCTTGCACACAGACAGTACAGGCAAGCACATGTCCCCCTCAGTACAACAACATGACAGTGCAGTAACACAGCTGACTATTTACAGCACAGACCCAGGATTGCTACACTGCCCCCGCCCCCCTTAATTTCTTTCGCCCCCGAAAGACTTCACAGTTACACAATGCGATCCTGGCAACAAACATTTTAATTTTGGCATTGCATTTGAGAACTGAGTCTGGGCCTGGAGTGACAAACTTACCCCAGCCCTCATGAAAGTCCTGGCCGGGCAGTCCCTCCTGGATCTGGGCTTCCATGAGCCATCGCCCCCGCCCAGTCATCTGGGTCGAGGCTAGCTGGCACAGTTCCAACGACAGTCCCGGAGCCTGGCTGCTTTCCAGCAACCACTGCCACTGTGCGGAAACTCACACAGCGCTTCCCCAGCGCACCTCCAGCTCGTACTTGGTTCTTGATCTTGAGAGACGCAGCATAGCCCTCTCCCGGCTTTACGACATCCTTCAGGAACTTGGGGAGAACAACACGCTGCCACACGCTGCCTCCAATGATAAGCCTACAAGAGAGCACTCCAGCACCCCCTCCAGGCCCAACACTGCCATTCTGGAACAATGGGGTCCTCAGCAACATGCTCCACTGCACCCCGCTCCTGGCACGGCCGCTCCCCCGTGGGTAAACTGTACCCCCGGCTAGGGCATGTCTCAGCCGCTGCCTCGTGTCACGGATTCTGACACCTCTCGCCATCCACCGGGGTGGTCCCGCAGCTTGGACCCCACCCATCTGCCGCTGCACCGCACCCACGACTAGGGCACTTCTCTCCTGCCGCCGGTGTGCGCCCCGAACAAAGGCGCCACTCTCCTGCCGTTGGAGCATACACTCGGTCCAAATGCTGCCCTGTTTCCCTGGAAGTGGCAGCACTTCTTGCTCCGTCTGAGCAGCTTCCCCAGCCTGTAGCTCAGCACCATCGTCTCGCTGTCGCTCAGCATGTTCAGGTTGCTCTGTCTGCGCAGCTTCCCCCGTCTGTCGCTCAGCCTGTTCGGGTTGCTCTGTCTGCACAGCTTCCCCTATCTGTCGCTCAGCCTGTTCGGGTTGCTCTGTCTGCGCAGATTCCCCTGTCTGTCGCTCAGCCTGTTCGGGTTGCTCTGTCTGCACAGCTTCCCCTGTCTGTCGCTCAGCCTGTTCGGGTTGCTCTGTCTGCACAGCTTCCCCTGTCTGTCGCTCAGCATGTTCAGGTTGCTCTGTCTGCGCAGCTTCCCCTGTCCCCTGACCTCACCGCTTCCCCGCTGCTGCTGTGACTCTGACTCGGAGCAGCTCACGTCTCGCTGTGGCTGCTGCTCCCAGGCTTGCAGTCCAAGTTGGAGTCTCAACTTCGCCTGATACCGCCAAATCTTCTCCATCCCCTCTTTCTCCCATCGGAGCGCCTCAACAGCGCATCACGCAGGGACATGTCTGGAGTTTTATTGAGATGGTCGTTCAATCTCTGTGGCATCTTTCCCACTAGAAACTGCTTGCGGACGAGCTTGGCGTGCTCTATGATGCAGGGCTCTGGGTAAGCAACCCGGACTTCTCTTTTAAGTTTCGCCAGAAACTCTCCCAAGGTTTGTCCCGGTCGTCTGCACTGACTCAGAAACTTGCACTGTATCAGCATCTTCAGTCGCCATTGCTCTCTTGTCCTCCCCGCTGTCTCACCTCTCATTCTCCCACCTGTTACACCAATGTAGCATTTTAGGGTTCTGGGATAAAATGAGAGAGGCACATAGCTCTTGTAGTTCTTGAATGGCCGGTTTTATTGAACATTAACCAACATAAAAAAGAACTCAAGGACAGCGTAACAGCTTCTCACACACACACTTCGAACATTCTGTCCCCTCCAAGCTCCTGCATTCCCTTATATCGAGCCCTGATTTGGTGCCAACCCTGCCTTTAACCTATGGAAACCCACAATTACCAACCAACCAATATGAGAGCGCGCGCGCGCACGCACGCACACACACACACACGGACACGACGCACTCCTCTTGCACACAGACAGTACAGGCAAGCACATGTCCCCCCCTTGGGGTATGTAGCTATAAGCTTGGCACATCTAGCCACTGGGATTTTTGTCCATTCTTCAAGGCAAAACTGTTCCAGCTCCTTCAAGTTGGATGGGTTCTGCTGGTGTACAGCAATCTTTAAGTCATACCACAGATTCTCAATTGGATTGAGATCTGGGCTTTGACTAGGCCATTCCAAGACATTTAAATGTTTCCACTTAAACCACTCAAGTGTTGGTTTAGCAGTATGCTTAGGGTCATTGTCCTGCTGGAAGGTGAACCTCCGTCCCAGTTTCAAATCTCTGGAAGACTGAAACAGGTTTCCCTCAAGAATTTTCCTGTATTTAGCGCCATCCATCATTCCTTCAATTCTGACCAGTTTCCCAGTCCCTGCTGATCCAAACATCCATGGTGTTCTCGGGGTGATGAGAGGTGTTGGGTTTGTGCCAGACATATCATTTTCCTTGATGGCCAAAAAGCTCAATTTTAGTCTCATCTGACCAGAGTACCTTCTTCCATATGTGCCTGAGAGACGGGGAGGGTGACCTGGATAGTTGCAGACGGGCAGGAGATGATGCTGTACCACCTGAAGGGGGAACAGACTCACAATAAGATCCCCTGCTAGAAGGAGATCCCAGTCCCATTTCTCTGTTAGCTCTAGCCTTTAGGACTCACCTCTGGAACTTCCCGCAGATAGCACAGAATGCTGTGTTGGACAGAGCCAAAGCAGCATGTTCTGGACCCAGGCATGAAACACAGAATTCATGTGGGTCCTCTGGGGACATTTTTCAACTACAAGAGCCGCATTCATGGAAACCCGACACAGTGCACAGCACTTGCCCGGGTTGCATGGTGTGTATAAATGTGCACAGGGCACAGGAGCGGGTATGCGCACTGGGCACAGAACAGATGTGCACCGATGAGTGCATGGACACCAATGTGCACGGAGTGCGCACAAGCCACAGGTGCGCGGATAGATGTACTGGCACAAATGTGCACAAGTGTGCATGGGCCCGGAAGTGTGTGTGTGTGAGTGTGCACATCTGTGCCCATGCACCCTGTTTATACCCATGCACCTCCGTGTAGCCACGCACTTCTGTGCCCGTGCACCCCCGCACACCTGTGCCCCGTGCACATCCGTGCAGGGGGTGCACGGGCACAGAAGTGTGTGGCTACATGGAGGTGCATGGGTGTAAACAGGGTGCACGGGCACAGATGTGCACGCGCACGGGTGTGCACGAGTTTCACAGAGCACAGGTGTGCACGGGATGCACGGATGTGTACTGTATGCATGGGGCGCATGGGCACAAATGAGAATGGGCACGGGTGTCCACGGGTGCACGGGCACTGTGTGTATGGAGCACAGGTGTGCACGGGGTGTATGGTACGGATGTGCCTTATATGCACGGGTGCATGGGCACAGGTGTGCATGGGGTGGATGTGCCTTATATGCACTGGGTGCACGGGCAACGATGAGCACAGGCACAGATGTGCAAGAACATGATGCAAGGGTGTGCACGGGGCACGGGTGTGCACGGGAGTGCACGAGAGTGCATGGGGGATGGGTGTACACAGGGCACGGATGTGCACAAGGCACAGGAGTAAACGTGGCACAGGTGTTCACGGGTGCGCATATGTGCGAGTGCGAGTCGCTGCGAGGGTGTGGTGAGACACACTTGGGGAATAATCCCTCAGAAAACCTGATTAAAATTTAGATCGTGAGATCTAAACCAACACGCAGGGAAAAAACTATGTGTGCAGCTGGCTATGGTCTAATAAAGACCACTGCTGAGTGTCTAGCAGGCTATGATCTAAAAAGATTGCTGCTGTAGTGTTCTGTCTGGCCCACAGCCAACACACACACACACACACACACACACACACACACACACACACACACACACACACACACACACCTTGTGTTTCTCTCTGAAAGAAAGAAAAACAATTGTTAGTACAAGTAATAAAATATACAGGTAATAAATAATAATAGAAATCAAGACAGACTCAAAGAGTCAGCAAGCTGAAAGGAGCAAGAACGCTCGAATAAGCGACTCAGCTGAGTGCTTAAGGGGCAGTGCCAGCCGGCACATTGAATATGAGAGCTAAAGGCGGGGCAAAATTCAACCGAGCCCGGTGAATTGCAGTGTGCGCTCAGTGAACATAACTAGGTTTTCAGTGAGATAAATTCAGGGAAGGGGCAACCCCCAGCTTCCCATGCACAATTAAGGCAATGGAGGGAACAAACACTGAATTTTATCTTTTATTTTTGTAATAATCAGAGTGTTGTAGAACAACAAATAGATTACGCTCAATCCTGATCAGCAGCTGAAAGCAAAAGAGGCTGGGCTTCCTACACTCTGCATAGTCATTCAGCACCCGTGGGGTGGGGCTCTGACATCAGAGCCACTGAGGCCTAAAGGCAGCTTTTATATTAAGCTTAGCATAATCCTATCACCTGAAGCCGATATCCATTAGTTGATGGCTATTTTTGAATTGAAAGAGAACCTGGCTTTATTAAGTAACATCCACATCAAACCCTGGAAGTAACACTCCCTATCCCTTACATGTGGGTGTCTTCTTCTTCCCTGACAGTCCCTTTTCATGAGGTTGCTTTATCCATACATTTTTTTCTTGTTCTCACCGTACGCTCAGCTTACCCATTGCTTTGATGATATCTTGGATTGCTTGTTGTGTGCCTAAAGCCATACTCCCTAGCAAACGAGAAGAAACTTCCAGCTGAGTACTGGGGTCCATTAACCAAAATAACTTCCACTGGAATTTCGGAAATGGATTTGAGATGTTGTGTCACGTCTGGAGAGGTTGTACTAGTCAGTTTTGCCATGTCCACATATCGTGAATAGTAGTCCACTACTAAGAGATAGATGTACTTCTTCCATTCAAACAGGTCTGTGGCGACTTTTTGCCATGGTCTTTTGGGAAGTTGTGAGGTAATCATTGGCTCTGGATGTTTATTGCTCTGTCTACAACAGATGTCGCAATTCTTTCATCAAGTTTTGTAGCTGTCGACTAATACCCGGCCACCAAACAGACTGCTTTGCCCATTCTCTGCACTTGGTAATTCCTTGGTGTCTTTCGTGGATCTTATCCAGCATCTCCTGTCTAAGAGAGGGTGAAATTACGATTTGGCTCCCCTTCATAAGCAGCTCTTCATTTACTGACAGTTCGCCTCTCGCTCTGCCAAATAGGGTTTTAAGAGAGCAGGTGTTTTCTGTTTTTCAGGCCATCCCTTTGTGCAGTAATCAGTAAACTGTTGTCAAACTACATCTTTAGCTTGTTGAATTTTGATTTGCTCCAAGTGGTCTGTGATGACATCAACATAGAGATTTCCTCCTCCTGTGTATATTGTTCAGGGGACAGTGTCTGTCTCAGGGGGGCCCATGACAAAGTATCTGCAGTGATTAAATCTTTTCCAGGCACATGCACAATCATATAGATGAATCTAAACATTCTCATACTGATCTCTGGATCCAGGGTAGGAGCTCGTCAACATTGTTTGATCCAAGCAGAGCAATTAAAGGTTTGTGGTCTGTTTGTATGTGGAACTCCATCCCCACTATGTATTCACTTAGTTTCTCACATGCCCAGGTCACTGCCAGGGCTTCCTTTTCTACTTGTGCATACCGTTGCTATATGTTTGTGAGAGTTCTGGAAAAATAGGCAATGGGTCTCCAATATCCATGTGGCTTTTTTGTGTTTAAAAGCTCCAAGCCCATATGACGATGCTTCAGCTGCCACTGTTGTTTCTCTTTTGGGGTCATATTGTGAGCTGGTGAGCTCAGGTATTTTTTGATCTCCTTCGAATGCTTGCTGTTGAAAATGGTTCCAGGTCCAGATATTCTTTTTGCTTAGCAAATCTCTCGTAGCTTTGTCTTTCCAGTCTCCTATATTGCTGGGTTGTTATTCTCTTGGATAGCATGCACTTTCTCTGTGTCCTGTTCGATTCCTTTTGAACTTATTCTGTGGCCCACAAATAGAATAGCCTCTTTGGCAAGCTCACATTTTTCACTGAGAGTGAGACCTTCCTCCTGCAGTATCTTGAAGTGACACTTTAACATCAGACAGATCCACTACCAGCCTATCCCATATTAACTCCTCCTAAAGATTCCTGTATTCACAGTGCTCAGCTAAACCATGCAGAGCAGTAGTGAAGCTATCAGCTATTTCCCCCCTGCTCCTGTCATCTCTGGCTGAACTTGGCTCGTTAAAAAATGGTGTTGCACTGTACAACAAAGTGTGTTTCTAGTGTTTTTTAATCTTGTCACAGTCTGTTTTATCATCTTCTGATAAATGTAGTGAGCCCAAGATATCGTCATCTCCCATAGCATAAATTAATGTGTTAACTTGAATATGTGAATCTTTTTCACGTAAACCTGATGCTTCCCTAAATTGCTTAAATTGGCGAATCTATTTCGGCCATTCTTCAGTTTTACTGAAAGGAAACTTTTCCGGTGGCACTATTTGAAAAACCACCACCATCTTAGTCCTGTGTCTACTACAAGCCGTGCCGTGTGTTTGGTAATATGTAAGTCTCTTTTTATGACTCACCCAGCGGTCTCTCTCTCTCTCTCTCTCTCTCTCTCTCTGTTTATTTTTCAAGCTGGAATCACTTTTCTGTTCTATTCCGCTCACTTCTATCACCTTGTGCAATTATTAAAGAAGACAGGAGTTGGAGTATAAACTGAACAACCTGGCTTTATTAAGTAACATCCATATCAAACCCCAGAAGTAACACTTGCCATCCCTTAGAAGGCGGTGTTGTAACATAACACTCAATAATCGTAACCCTACAATAAGCAGAAATCTGTCCCAAAACAGCGGGAACAAAACAAGTCAAAACTCAAATGCAAGTATCATATATTTTATTATTTTTGTATGTACACTGTTAAGAAAATCTATACAATTACAGTGTAATCTTAACAGATCGTTTGTAGTAAATGTAAATTGTCATAGAACGTGTACAATATACTGGCACGTGTACTGACATTTACCAATAAAAATGTGCGTGTGCGTATAACAGTGATCTCTACCCTTCATTATTCTGGCAGCCAGAAGCAATATTGCTATCCACAATAGCAATTTCAATAAAAAATACAGTATTTTGATCAAATTAAAGGGTACAAATACATCAGGAAGCAATATTTGTTTACGTAAAAATATTTAGTTTGCTAACTGCAATATTAAAAATGTGATCATAAAGCAGCCGTTTTCATTCATTCCCATCAAATTACATTGCGTTCAAGTAATGGTTAGTTATTTAGATGTACCATATATCATTTTGCTATCTATCCCACTTGTGTTTATTGGTGACTTGTTAGCTAAAGAAAATCATAACACATTGACTAGCTCTTCATGATATACAGTGCCTTGCAAAAGAATTCAGACCCTTCTTATGGTGTCACATTTTTTAAACTTAATATCTTATTCAAAACTTGATTGCTCAAACTGAAGACTTCTAAGGAGTAAAATAAGTTATAGTAAATGTTAGCAAAAACTAAAGAGAAAAAACTGAAATATGATGATTGCATAAGAATTCAGACCCGTCAACTCAATATTTGGTGGAAGCACCTTTAGCAGCAATTACAGCTGCAAGTCTTTTTGGGTAAGTCTCTACCAACTTTACACACCGGCTTGGTGCAAATTGTGCCCATTCTTGGCAGATTTGTTCAAGCTCTCTCAGGTGCAGAGTTTGTCTGTGCTTGTCAGTGTCTTGTTAGAAATCGGCATTGCCGTACGTAAAACTAATTTTAATTGAATTTTTTATTCTCAAGTATAATTTTTATTCTTCAACCACAGAAAATGGCTATTTTTAGAATTCTTGTTTTGTTTTTTGTTTTTTAAGTATCTTAAATACTGAATGCTATAAATACTTAACTAATGAGGTATTTAACTGGTGGTTATAAATCAGTTTGCATTATGTATTCTGAAGATCCAAGAAAGACACCATTATTGCTAGGGTATGAGAGCTGGTGGAGACAGCATGGAACTATCAAATACTATTAAAACATCAAAACAAGTTCTAAAATCTAACTGTACAAGCAGGAGAAATGTACATCATGGCTATTTTCTTATAAAGTCTATTTTAATACATATTTTAATACTGTGTGTGTAAATCCTGGACCACCTGCATCTAATCAATCATGTCTGGTCCTAAACAACAACATACCAAAAGGTATGACTCAGCTAGACGTAAATTGGTCTACAGTCAAGGGCTTAAAAGTTTTTCATATCGATACACATAAACCTGATGTACTAGCAATCTCAGAAACATGGTTATTCACAAAAATTGACAATGCTCAAATAGAAATGGATAACTTTACGACATACTGCATGAATCGAACAAAGAGAGGTGAAGGAGTTGCTTTGTTTGTATCAAATAAATTCTAATCCTTGGTTTACAAAAACAAAACAAAACTTGACCCTTTAGAAGCTGTATTCACTAAAATTAAACTAGGCGGAAATAAGGAATTGCCTGTTGGCTGTCTATACAGAGCCCCTTCCTCTGATCCATCTACTTTTGAAAAACTGAGTAAGTTTTTAGCAGAGATGGACTTAGGTAATGAACTGATTTTGATGGGTGATGTAAACCTAAACTGGCAAGATAGTTGTTCTGAAAAAGCAAAAAGCTTGTTGGATGACTGGCACTTACATCAAATTATAAATCAACCCACTAGGATAAACATGCAGTCAGGAAATCATTATCATAGACTGGATCATGGTCTCGAAAACTCAGGCAGTGACCCAATGTGGGTTACTGGCAAACGAGTTTAGTGACCATTGTCCAGTTTTTTGTATTTAAAATACTAAAACGTTTAAAAGTCCAGTCAAAGTTATCTTGTACAAATCTTTGACCAGAATACATTTGTAAATGACATAGTTAATATAAACTGGGACAAGCTGAATCTATTTCATGATTTTAAATCTGCCTGGTCTTTTTTACATTCAGAATTCATAGCGGTATCAGATATACATGCACCTTTTAAGAAAATGCAATTTAAATCACACCATTTACCCTGGGTTATCAGTGGTTTAACAGAACTGTTTCAAATTAGAGATACAGCATGACAGTGATCTAGACTATCTGAAGATTATTCAGACAAAATATTATATAGAAAATTGAGAAATAAAAGTACAGCCACAACATGAAAGGCAAAAACGGATTATTTCTTACTCTATATAGATACGAATTTAAATAACTGTGAACGTGTGGGTTGCCGTGCGTAGTGAGACGGTGATGCAGGTGCTCCAAACAAGGACACACACAAAGTTCACGGTTCACGGTTTAATCCTCCAACCACGTTCACCATTCAAAAATATTAAAGCTGGCTTTACCCAAGAACGGGTATGGCCAGCGCCAAAACGAGGGGTTACAGTCCCCAAATAATAATACAAAAACACAGACACGTCTCCGGACAGTTCTCTTAGTGCAGGTGCGGTGCTGGAACAGTGATGTTGGTTAAGTGCAGGTGCGGTGAAGTCCAAGTGAATCGCTGGCGCAGGGCTGCAGCTCCCAGTTCTGTGCTCCATCATTCTGCCAACAGTAAACACCCACTTAACTTCGTCTCTCAAACACAGTCCTCATTTCCTCTCATCAACCACAACAAAGGAACCGATCACAATGTCACGTCCCCCTAAAGTACCCATAGCCCTGCCCCCTCCGACAGCTAGTTCAATCACGTCTCCTCCAATTCATGAATGAAACTTCGCTCATCATACTGGGGCGATGACTCCTGGTACCGTGACGTCGTCCCTTTCCTGAATGGCCGGCTTCCAACTGCCCCCGGAATGAACTGCCCAACCACGGGGCACGTAATTCCTGCTGTGCAGTATTTTCAGAGGTTGAGAGGGATATTGTTGAACCAGATTCATTCCAGTACCACATTTTCGTGATTTAAGTCGTACTTATCAGAACGTTTTCAAGCTGTTGTCTTTGAAAAAAAGAAATCCGATTTCCGGCCTATATCCCTTGGACCACTTTTATTCTGAATTTTTATTAACGAAATACCTAACATTTGCTTGAAAAGTTCAGTGCATATGAATGCAGATGATATGGTGGTTTATTATAGTTCTGATAACATCCATGATTTAACTAAAATATTATAGAGCAATTTTTTAGAACTACAAAAATGATTTGATAAAAATGGTCTGTTTTTAAACGAAAAAAAGACAAATATCATGTTATTTGGCTCAGAGCATATGATTAATAATACTAGCCCAAATTTTACAATTTTGACTAGTAATATTGCACCTTTAGAGAGAGTTGACACTTTTAAAAATCTAGGTGTTTATATCGACACATTGCTTAGATTTGAAAAACACATCACAGATCTATGTGCTAGAACTGGTAGGATGCTTGGAGTATTGTATGGTCAACGATACTGTTTCAATTTTGAAAAGAGACTTAAACTAGCCCAACAGACAACAACGATGTGATCTGTATGAATGTTAGTCAAGATACACTTAAGAAGTATACATGATATCTAGATTTGTACTTCAGTGTACTCCGCTAGAACATTACTGTACATTGTATCTTAAGCTAAATCTGTTATCACCTGCCAAAAGAGGGAACTTCCACTGGAAATAGATTATTTTTAAAGGGGTGCATAATATGCTACCTGTCTATCTAAACTGTTTATTCCAGGAATTTATATATGAATATAGCCTACGTAATTCCAGCGGCACAAAATATTTCTGGGTACCAACTGTTGAAAGTGCTGCTGGAAAAAAAAATCTTTTCCATTTGCTGCTGTTGCTGACTGGAGTAACTTACCTATAGAAATTAGATCAGAGACCTCTGCCTGTAATTTTAACAAACTGTTGTTTACTCATTTAAAACTGGTCTGTGTAGGTAATTTGTAATTTTAATGTGTGTTATGTATGTATTATCTTTATTTATTTATTTATTTATTTGTTTGTTTATTACTATTGTTGTATTTTTTGTTGTTGTTGTTATTGCTGACTAGGACCCATTTGCAAACTAATTGAGTGCAGCTCAATATGGCTTTCCTAAATAAGAATTTAACAAACACAAGTTGCTTGGGGGGTTACTTATGGACCGCAGTTTTCAAGTCTTTCCACAGATTCTCAAGAGGATTCAAGTCAAGACTTTGACTGGGCCAAGGACATTCACTTTTTTATTCTTAAGCCACTCCAGTATAGCTTTAGCTTTGTGCTTTGGATCATTCTCCTGCTGAAAGGTGAATTTTCACCCCAGACTGAAACAGGTTTTCCTCTAGTATTTGGCTGTACTTTGCTCCATCCATTTTTCCTTCAATCCTAACAAGCTTTCCAGTCACTGCTGAGGAGAAGCATCCTCATAGCATGATGCTGCCACCACCATGCTTGACTGTAGGGATGGTGTTGACTGGGAGGTATGCTGTGTTGGGTCTGCGCCAATCGTAACGCTTGGCATTTAGACCAAAAAGTTCCAATTTGGTCTCGTCTGATCACAACACCTTTTGCCACATTTTTGCAGGATCACTCAGGTTCTTTGTTGCAAACTCCATGTGGGCTTTGAGATGGCTTATTTTTAGTAATGACTTCCTTCTTGCCACCCTGCCATACAGGCTACTTTTGTGAAATGTTCTGGATATTGTTGACTGATGCACATTTTCTCTGGCCTCAGCCATTGAACTCTTTCAAAGTTGTTGTTGGCCTCACAGTGGCATCCCTCACCAGTTTCCTTCTTGCCCGGCTGCTCAGTTTGGAGGGACGGTCTGATCTAGGCAGTGTCTGGGTGGTACAATGCACCTTCCATTTCTTGATGATTGAGTTGATTGTTCGCACTAAAATGAAAAATAGCAATAGAGGTAAACTATGATTTGTATGGTTGGGATGCTAATTGTGTTAACTGGCTCACTGGTGTGAGTCGTTTTGTTGATTAAAGTTTATTTTACATAAAATTGAAACATTGGTAAAATTGGGGGGGAAATCTCTGTGGAATATGATGCATAGCAGTTTTGTCTTCTGATTAAGTTTAATGTCTGTGGCATATATGATGAAGCAGAATCTTTGCAAGTTGTAGTCACATTTTCCTAAGTTAGCTGGTACTTTGCGAATGTTTGGGCAATCACTGTGCTGATGGAAATAGTATCTACAGAAGGTAAAAATGACATCAGCACAAAACAAGCCAGTTTTATTCACCTTGAAATCATAAAAAGAAAAGAAAATTGACAGAACTAGACGATGCAAGCCATCGGGAGACGCATACAAAGTCACACTGGACATTTCCATCAAAGTGTTCCATAAGTTTGCCAGCTAAAGCAGGGGTTACCAAAGGTTTGGTCAAGGAGGGCCACTGAACAGGTGGGACATTGGGGGGTGGGCCGCATAATAAAATTCACCTATAATTAAAAACACCAATATGTGCTATAAATATAACATACCTTTATCTATAGACTGAAGACGTACATCTTTTCAGCTGCCTTTTCATTTTTGGTTTCTGAAATTTTTTTTTTTTTTTTTTTTTTTTTTTTTTTTTTTATATATATTTGATTTTATCATTTTATCAAAAAAACAAAAAAATAAGCCGCTTAATGTGAACTGCTCGTAATGTGAAAAGCGCTTAATGTGCACAAAATTAAGTTATTTATTTGTTTATCCTTATTTATTGAAATCTGTTGGGATTCCTTATTTTAAAAATGGTTTCTGTGATGTCATACATTACGAGACCGAAGGAATTGTTTTCCTGTAACTCACTGAAGAGGCTTATCTATTATTTTTTATAATAAATGGATATCCTGGTGATGCTAATATTAAAGAAGACGAGGTCCAGCAGTACATTTTTTTAAACGTAGTGTTTCAGTGCTGTACAGACGTTCTATGTCGTTGTCCGTTAGTGCTTCAGCTTTATTTGGATGATTGCCTTTACCTTGTTTTCATTTCTCTACATCATTTTTTTTTAACGTATTCTCAAGTTGCTGGTCATTAATGAACATAACACTGACATTACAACAGCTCACTAAACTTTTTGGTTCAGTAAAACACAATATTAACTTTCACTACTAAAGAGCCTCAGCTTACCCAGTTTCAACTTTATATAAAAGGAGATCTCCCTTAAGAGTGAAAAACTGTAGTGACGACACCATAATACGGAAAAAATTACCGAGTCCTACGTTTTATCGAATATAGTTTCACATCAAAGTGTGTGTGAATATATATATATATATATATATATATATATATATATATATATATATATATATACACACACACACACACACACACACACACACACACACACACACACACACACACACAGTGCCTATAGAAAGTCTACATCACTTTGAACTTTTTTCACATTTTGTTGTCAGTGCCTCAGAGTTTCATGCATTTAAATAAGGATTTTTTTTCCACTTATCTACACACAATACTCCACACTGTTAAGGGAAAAAAAGTTTATTGAGAAAAAGATTATATATTAAAAATACAAAATTGAAAAATCATAATTGATCATTAAAGTCTCCACCCCCTTGAGTTTATACTTTTTAGAAGCACCTTTGGCAGAAATTACAGCTGTGAATCTGTTGGGATAGGTCTCTACCAACTTTGCACAACTAGATTTGGCAATATTTGACCATTCTTCTTTACAAAACTGTTCAAGCTCTGTCAAGTTCCTTGGGGAGCGTTGATGGACAGCAATCTTCAAGTAATGCCACAAATTTACAATTGGATTTAGGTTGGGGCTCTGACTGGGCCACTCAAGGACATTTACCTTTTTGTTCCTTAGTCACTCCAGTGTAGCTTTGGCTGTGTGCTTTGGGTCGTTGTCATGCTGAAAGGTGAACTTCCATCCCAGTTTCAGCTTTGCACTACCTTGCAGAAGGTAGTAGGTTTTCCTCAAGGATTTTTCTGTACTTTGCTCCATTCATTTTTCCTTTTATCCTGACAAGTGCCCCAGTCCCTGTCAATGAGAAACATCCCCACAACATGATGCTGCCACCACCATGCTTCACAGTAGGGTGTTCTTTGGGTGATGCAGAGTGTTGGGTTTGGGCCAAACATAACGCTTTGCATTTAGGCCAAAAAGTTATATTTAAGTTTCGTCAGACCACAAAACTTTTTGCCACATGGCAAAAAAAAGTGTTTTTTTGCATACATCAAATGGGATTCAAGGTGGGCTTTGTTGAGTAAAATACAGGCCAGATTTGTGGAGTGCATGGGATATTGTTGTCACATGCACACTTTGACCAGTCTTGGACATAAAAGCTGTTATAAAGTTGCCATTGGCTTCTTGGTAGCCTCCCTGATCAGTCTCCTTCTTGCTCGGTCATCCAGTTTGGAAGGCGCCTGATCTAGGCAGGGTCTTGGTGGTGCCACACACCTTCCACTTCTTAATAATCGCCTTGACTGTGCTCCAAGGGATATTCAAGACCTTTGATATTTTTTTATACTCATCCCCTGATCTGTGCCTTTCAACAACTTTGTCCCGGAGTTCTTTTGAAAGCTCCTTGGTGCTCATGGTTGAGTCTTTGCTTTGAAATGCACTACCAAGTAGTGGGAACCTACAGAAACTGCTGAATTTATCCTGAAATCATGTGAGACACTACAGTTTAACATCGTTGGAGGACAGTTACCGTGGTGTGTGATTTTGAAGCCTATGGTTACACCTGCGCTAATTTAGGATTGCTATTACAAGGGGGGTGGACACTTATCCAAACAAACTATTTCAGTTTTTATTTGTAATTAATTTTCTACAAATTTCTAGAATATTTTTTTCGCTTGGAGGTTGTGGAGTAGGATGTGTAGATAAATGAAAAAAAAAAAAAAAAAAATCGTAATTCCAGGCTATAAGGCAACAAAAGGTGAAAATTGTAAAAGGGGGTGTAGACTTTCTATAGGCACTGTTTATATATATATATATATATATATATATATATATATATATATATATATATATATATATATATATATATATATATATATATTATTTATAGTAATTTAGTAGATGCTTTTATCCATGTTTCAACAACTACCGCTGCAGAGTCACTTATAATAGGACCTTGGTTTTTCTCATCCTAAGGATGCAGCACAAGGAGTCCGTATTCTTAGCTAGGTTTATGTATGTTACTGAAATTGTATGTTTTATTTTCACCAGGGCTATATCTATCCAGTCTCAAAAGGAGATCAATCTAGTGGACTTCAAACCCTCTTCCAGCTGCCTTCCTGGAGTTCCTCTCACTGACTGGTGTCTCCCAAGGGAAGATGACATTGGAGGTCTTGAAGCCTTGCCCTTTAGGTTGATGATGCAGGACTGCACTACAGTAAAGACACTTCTGCTGAGGCTGAAGAGGATACTGCAGGAGGTAATGGATTTACACCAACATAAAATGGTGCTGTTTTATTAATTATGCAGAAAGATTTTTCATTTATATTCCAAGACATACATACACACTTCTTACTCAATTGTCATAAAACTTTGTCTAGTTACCTTTATCAAAGTGTGTGTAGCAGAATCTGAGGATATGAGGATATATTTATGTATGTATGTATGTCACAATTATATTTTTATAAATACTATAGCTGCAAAACTGCTATTCCAACTGTCATATTGCTACATTTTTTTCTTTACAAGAAACATCATTTCTAAAAAATAGTTACAGTTTAAGCTTTAAGCCAAATAATGCCATTCCACTCATAACTAAGGTACATCCCAGTTAAGCTTTTAGCAGAGAGACTGAGATGAGATGAGCAGCGTAAGGGGAGCAATGCAAATGGCAGAGGTACGGAAATTAAGGAAAATTTGAACATTGTTAATATGTTTTATTAAGTGTGGTTTTAAAATAAATTTTGCTGCCTCATTAGCTTCAGTAACATTTCTATTTGCACTTCTCTCTGACGACAGGGATACATTTTATGTTTAACTGCAATATATCTTGAAAATTGCTCATTCAAAAACACGAAAAATCACAAGTCAAAATATTATGAATATAAAGTGTATTACAAAATAAAACAGCTTTTGTTTATATTTAAAAAAGGCAAACATAGCTGGCCCATTTATAAATATAAATGTATCTGTTCACAATAAGTGTCAGCAGTGTTTGCAAAAGACTGCGTGCTCTGAGTTTAATGCCATCTGTAAAAGATCTGCCAAAACTACAAGACCTTGACGTTCTGTTGCTGATGCCTCTTGAATGGTTTACTGACACCTTTGGTGTGGAACAGTATATCAGTGTCCTCCCTCCAACCAGTGTTTGTCTTCATGGTCTGCTCACTCCACAGAAGAGTGGTCATACCATGGTAAAAAAGCTTAAGTGGGCAATCAAGTTGGTCTTAAAGTGAGATATGCCAATTTATTTGTAATTCTGAGCAATAGCATATTTCTTGATCCTCACTTTTGTGCACTTATATTAAATGATTAACACAAACATGCTACTGTTGAGTGTATAAAGCTTAAAGCTGAGGCAGTACCATTCTATATGAAGGATCAGCTGCACCAGCCTCACTAAATCCTGCTACACCTGCTGCTGACGATTCCGATACTGACCCAGAGGGTCCAGCAGCTCAGCATCCTTGGTACGCTGGAGGACCTGCTGGCCTGAGCAATATACTGTGCAGTCAGCCAGCAGAAAACCACTTTGAAGAGTGCAGAGCATAAAGAAAGAGCAGAACAAGAGATTCACTCCTACATGTCCATCCCTTCACTTGGCACTGATACTAATCCCCTTGATTGGCGGAAGGCTAATTCAGTGACCTATCCCCATTGTCAGCACTCATACCTAAATTCCTCTTTATTCCAGCAACAAGCATGCTCTCAGAAAGACTGTTTAACAGTTCAGGATATATTGTTAACCACCAACGAAACAGATTGAAGCCAGAAACTGTAAACAAAATGATTTTCCTTGCAAAAAATTGAAACTAAATATGATTTCAAAATTGTACACTGTGTTACGGGTGCTCTAAAGGCCTGGTCACATGGGTGACTTTTGTCCACAGCAACAAGGGGACGACAGATGTTGCATGGCTTTTCGCCTCGAGTGACCACCCTGGTCAACACCCCGTGACATGTCTCCCACTGAGGACGATGTTCTATCTTTTAGGTGACACAAGGGCAAATATAGAGATAAATGTGGGCAAATATAGGGATAACAAGTTATTCAAGCACTTTACAATAGCTTGTGAAACAGTGTTGTAATTAATAGCCTGTAAGTAAAGTATATCTGTAAGGACAGCTTTCAGTTCTAGTACGTCAGGTGCATGTTCACTATTTAGGTCTTGCAAAACAAATACAATGTGTAACCCATTCTGATCTTGGGCATCAATCGACTCGTCAGTGTGACCACTGACAAGCAACCAGACTGTTTTACCAATTCCATAATCTCCTGCTTGTTATAGTCGGCAACTTTAGGTACAGTGGCTTGCGAAAGTATTGACCCCCCTTGGCATTTTTCTTATTTTGTTGCCTTACACCCGGGAATTAAAATTGATTTTTATTTGGATTTCATGTAATGGACATACACAAAATAGTCCAAACTGGTGAAGTGAAATGAAAAAAATAACTAGTTTCAAAAAATTCTAAAAAATAAATAACGGAAAAGTGGTGCGTGCATATATATTCACCCCCTTTGCTATTAAGCCTCTAAATAAGATCTGGTGCAACCAATTACCTTCAGAAGTCACATAATCAAATAAAGTTCACCTGTGTGCAATCTAAGTGTCACATGATCTTTCACATGATCTCAGTATATATACACCTGTTCTGAAAGGCCCCAGAGTCTGCAACACCACTAAGCAAGGGACACCACCAAGCAAGCGGCACCATGAAGACCAAGGAGCTCTCCAAACAGGTCAGGGGCAAAGTTGTGGAGAAGTACAGATCAGGGTTGGGTTATAAAAAAATATCCAAAACTTTGAACATCCCACGGACCACCATTAAAGCCATTATTAAAAAATGGAAAGAATATGGCACCACAACAAACCTGGCAAGAGAAGGCCACCCACCAAAACTCACGGACCAGGGAAGGAGGGTGTTAATCAGAGAGGCAACAAAGAGACCAAAGATAACCCTGAAGGAGCTGCAAAGCTCCACAACAGAGATTGGAGCATCTGTCCATAGGACCACTTTAAGCCGTACACTCCACAGAGCTGGGCTTTACGGAAGAGTGGCCAGAAAAAAGCCATTGCTTAAAGAAAAAAATAAGCAAACACATTTGGTGTTTGCCAAAAGGCATATGGGAGACTCCCCAAACATATGGAAGAAGGTACTCTGGTCAGATGAGACTAAAATTTAGCTTTTTGGCCATCAAGGAAAACGTTATGTCTAGCGCAAACCCAACACCTCTCATCACCCCGAGAACACCATCCCCACAGTGAAGCATGGTGGTGGCAGCATCATGCTGTGGGAATGTTTTTCATCGGCAGGGTCTGGGAAACTGGTCAGAATTGAAGGAATGATGGATGGCACTAAATACAGGGAAATTCTTGAGGGAAACCTGTTTCAGTCTTCCAGAGATTTGAGACTGGGACAGAGGTTCACCTTCCAGCAGGACAATGACCCTAAGCATACTGCTAAAGCAACACTCGAGTGGTTTAAGGGGAAACATTTAAATGTCTTGGAATGGCCTAGTCAAAGCCCAGACCTCAATCCAATTGAGAATCTGTGGTATGACTTAAAGATTGCTGTACACTAGTGGAACCCATCCAGCTTGAAGGAGCTGGAGCAATTTTACCTTGAAGAATGGGCAAAAATCCCAGTGGCTAGATGTGCCAAGCTTATAGATACATACCCCAAGAGACTTCCAGCTGTAATTGCTGCAAAAGGTGGCTCTACAAAGTATTGACTTTGGGGGGGGTGAATACTTATGCACACTCAAGTTTTCTGTTTTTTTGTCTTATTTCTTGTTTGTTTCACAATAAAAAAAATGTGCATCTTCAAAGTGGTAGGCATGTTGTGTAAATCAAATGATACAAACCCCCAAAAAATAAATTTTATTTCCAGGTTGTAAGGCAACAAAGTAGGAAAAATGCCAAGGGGGGACAATATTTTCGCAAGCCACTGTAAGTATTCACGTCTCAGCTGAGCTGATGAAGGAATCTCTCCACCATTTGCTACAATCGGTCTGAAGAATTTTTGTAACATTTGCTACAATCGGTCTGAAGAATTTTTGTAACATTGTCCAATTTTTCAAGAAGAATATTTGTTCAAACAAATGCCTCTGTCAGGTCCAAATTTTATGTGTTTCGTGCTTCACGGTTTTCAGTGGACTTTTGGAATGTGCAAGTCACCGTTTTTTGTGGAAGTCGCAGTACTTTATGGATTTCTGCCTTTCTCTTTGGGTGAATACTTGAATCTAAATGCCTGTCAACAGACAGAAGAGCTTACCTCTTTCGCTGTGTAAACTCCTGCTAGATACTGCTTTACGCAATCCGCTGCAGACAGATTCTTAGCCTTTTTAGAGACATCCATTTTCTTGTTTACAGTGTGTAGTATTTAAATTTCCCACCTAGATTGCACATAGTCGCATGACATAATCACTGCACAGCACTATGTGCATGGCGAATAGTACACACAGAGATATAGCAGAGCTGTACAGTTTCTTTAATGTGATTTTTTGTATGAAATAAAATAATAATTCTGAAATACTTTATTTTTATTTCATAAGAATATTGCAAAAGATATTGGACTATTTTCACTGTTTACACGCAGCCCGTGAAATCATGATTTATACACTGCGTGTAAAAAACATTAGGAACACCTTCCTAATATTGAGTTGCACCCGCTTTTGCCCCCAGAACAGCCTCAATTTGTCGGGGCATGGACTATACAAGGTGTCGAAAGTGTTCCACAGGGATGCTGGCCCATGTTGACTCCAATGCTTCCCACAGTTGTGTCAAGTTGGCTGGTAGTGGATCTCTACTCCAATAACTCGTTCCATCTCATCCCACAGATGCTCAATTGGATTGAGATCTGGTGACTGGGCAGGCCACTGCAGTAAGCTGAATTCACTGTCATGTTTGTGGAACCATTCCTGGACAATCCTAGCCTTGTGGCATAGGGCATTATCCTGCTGAAAAAATCCTTTAGCAGATGGATACACTGCTGCCATGAAGGGATGCATCTGATTGTCAATGATGTTCAGATATCCTGTAGCATTCAAACGTTGCTCCACTTTTATCAAGGGGCCCAGTGTGTACTATGAAAACACAGCCTACATCACCAGAGATCAATAAAAGGTGTTACAGAAACCTAGTGTTACAATATTATGTGATCAGGGTTTTGTAGGCTCAGTAATTCAAGTTTAAAGTTGCAGAACGGACCGGTGTCACGGGAAATAAGGTAGCCATAAAATAAATTAGCTTTTGCCTTTTTGAGCCTTTCTACCCATGTGCGAATCTTAGAGCTTAAAGGCAGGTTAACCCATCTCCATTTTCTGTCTGTGAACTAATTCAGAAAATTGTTTTACTTTTAAAAATGTTGTCAGGATCTTTATTAAAGCTACGTTATATGTGGTTATAATCGAAAACACATTGTTATAATATTAATAACACTTTTTATTGTATCATGTTGTATTTATTTAATAGCGTTTAACATTAAGCTACTACAAAGATGTGGTCATGTGATTTATTTTTATGTGCATTATATTTGTGTTTTAAATAATATGACAATATCTATCCCAGTTTAAACCATCATCAGAGTTGTCATTTTAAGTGCATACAAATATTACCGAAAGAGAAATAAATACGATATTCTGTATATTGGTTATGACATATCAGAAAAAAATAAGCATTAAGATTTGTTTTTTATGTGCAATTAGATTACTACAGCTGTTAAGTCACAAACCCCTCCCCTCTATAATGTACACTGCCCAGGCCCACCCCCAAAAAGGTGCAAAATCTAAAACAATTAAGTTTTTATAAAATATACCAAAAATAAAACCAGACAGCATCACAAGCATCGATCTGTAAGTACTGCACTCCAATTTATCATTCATAATACTGGTGTGTATATACACGTCTACTTATATGAAGTCTGTGTGTGTTTCTTCGTATGATTGTATGAAAGTATGAATAGGAAGCCAATCATTTTGTGCGTTTCTCAAATGAGCTATCTATATTTTGAAAGGAAATAAAAGTAGTGATTTTAACTCTGCATAAACATAAATTATACTGACAAAATAATGTTTTTAAAATATTTATTTTTAATAAAAACCACAGTGCACATCCAAACACAGCAAGCACTTTATTTTACATAAAATGTATTTTTGAGAACTTAAAATGTACATTTACACTTTGATAAGACGACAAATGTTACTTTTTTAAACAGAAAAATAATGTCTGCAATGTACTTAGAAAAATATGATGTCAAACGTCACATTTTTAAACAAAAAAAAATACGGTCTACAATATCTGTTTACATTTCTTAAAAAAAATACAAATGGCATCTGTAAAATCTTGGATAAATCTCCACAGAACATTGCCTTTAACTTCTAAAATTCGTGTGTGCGCAGAAACGCTCAAAAAGACAAACGCTAACTTATTTCCTGTGATACCAGTACGTTCGTACTCCCTGGGGACCAGATAGCAGAAAACGTACCGGGACGTTCGTATTACTAAAATGGTTAAAGTGGAGGGGGATTTCTCCTCATCAAAACTGCAGTATAACTGCAATGGGACAGGTCATGGATTCGAACCTGTGAAAAACACCCTGTCTCAGGTCCCCACCTCCTATTATGGTGAACCAAAGGGGGCAGTGGGTTGATTCCTGGGAGGCAAAGAGATCTCTTCTCACCCGAATCTCTCCCAAATGAGGCTCACCACCTCAGGGTGAAGCCTCCACTCTGAGCTGCTGGGGACTCTCCTTGAGGAGGTTCATTGGCCAGTTTGTCACCCTGGGTAGACTACTATCAGCAGTGAGAGGAGGTTCTTGTGTGCCCAGAATAGAAGCTTGCGGGCCACGTGATGGAGATTGGGTGACCTCAGGCATTACTACCATGACCGCTCTGTTGAGCTGAAAGAACTCCAAACAGGCGGGTATTCTGTGCATTCTGCCATCTGACAGAGTGGCCAGTATGGCTCCGGAGTCCAAGCACACTCCTAGATAGGAGGCTGTATGGGAGGGTGTGAGCTGGCCCAACCGTTGAAGGTTGCTGGTGACCAGTTCCTCGTGGGTCTGTGCTGGAGACTGGGCATACATGAGCCAGATGTCCAGATAATTGAGCACCCTGTTGCCTTTAAGACTCAATAGTGCCAGGATAGCTTCCATACACTTTGAGAAGGTACAGCTAGATAGGGAGAAGCCAAATGGCAAGATATGGAACTCGTATGTTGTTTCTGGAACGGCGAACCACAGGTACTTCCTATACGCTGGTTTTATGGGAATGTAGAAATAGCTGCGGGAGAGGCGGTAGGCTTGTCGTCGAAAATCGATTGCCTTGTTTCCCCTACTTGCAATATTGCAATGGTCCTCTTGATTAGCGGTATAAGCTCTGCTGTCAGGAAGAGGTTAACCACAGGGAATATGCTGTCAGACTCCATGTCCTCAGACAGGAAAGCCAGCTCTTGTTCACCCACTTCATCAGTGGTGGTGATGGACAATATGTCTTTCTGTGGCCAATCAGCAATCACAAGCCCCCTGGGGCCATAAGGGGACAGGCGGGGAAGGAGGCTTGAATGGTCATGCAGTAATTCAGTAAGAACGGTTCCTTGTTGGGAAACAGCTGCCCAGAGCTTTTCCATCTGCTCTGAGTCTGTCGATCGCCTGGAACAGTGACTTCTTCCTCTTCAGCGGGGGAAGAGAATGAGAGGCAGAGCTTGAGGAGGATGAGGAAGACCACAAGGACAGTCTCTGGCGTAAGCTTCTTTCTGGGTGTGTCTTCCACTCTCCCTTGGTACAGAGAATCTGATGGGGAAGAGCACTGAGCAGGAGTAATGGACGTAGAGTGCTCCTTAGAGCTGCGGGATAGCCGCTCCTCAAGCGTGTGCTTAGAAAAAGGGGCAGAAAACTCGCAGAAGCTGCGATTAGCCAGTGCCTTCTTGGCGTGCTCTGGCCCCAGGCAAGAAGAGCACCTGCCGTGCTTGTCCTCAATAGGCAGACTGGACTTGCATGTCTCACAGAGATAGAACTCAGGTATGATGCAAAGAGCAAGCAGTGCTGTGTACAGATACAATGGTACAGGTGTAGCCTCAGTCTGATTACAGATATCGTCCGAGCAGGCCAAGACCAGAGCAGGACCTGTTTTGTACCGGTTCAGTGACTGTAGCACCGGGTGAGTACTGTGTCAAAACCGAGTCAGTTCGGTACCGGTTTGTTGACTTTAGCAGTGGGTCAGTAAGAGTACAGTACCAGGTCCTAACCGGGTCGGTTTGGTGACTTTAGCATCAGGTCTGTATGGATACAGTCCAGGACGGCTCTGGGTCGGTAACCTCGGTTGCAGTTTGTTACCGGGTCGGTGACCTCGGTACCAGTTCGAGTCCACTGGTTCACAGTTACTGCGGGTGGCAACAGATGCCCACCTGTAAAAGCCACTGGCAAAACCACTCAGTCAGTACCACACTCAAGGCTGAGGGAAGCCTGATGGTTAGCAAGGCCTAACGGCCTTCGCAATGATAATGCTTAAAATTGTCACCAAAATGGCATCAAGATATTGTGGTAGGGATTGCAAGCAATTACAACCAAAGCGAGTGTCTTGGTTCTACGCAGTGCTGCTGAGCCTTGCAGCAGCTCTTGCTGCATGTGTGCTAAATCTGAGAATGCAGACCTTTTGTGCCCTCATGGAGATGGGGGTTAAATAGGAAGTAAATAGGAAGTAAATACCCAAACAGCAATAGTTACATTTCGTACTTGAAAAGGAACTAATCTACACCTCCCCTTAATAAATATTATGTGGCATCATAGTGTGAAATAACCTGCACTGTATGATTTGATTTAAAGCACCTCAAGGCTGTACAACATTCATATTCTTTCTGTGTAGAAATACATAATTAAGTCAGACCTATCTTAATGTATGAAACCATATCATGGTATTACTGTGAAAGAAGGCAGTAATTGATTATTAGTTATCAACTGTGGCTGTATGAATACAAATAACATTTTCTTTTAGTTGCTTTAACCACTTATGGGGAAAAAAAAGAATTTTACATTGTTCAATGGATATGTCAACAATTTACTTTTCATTGCATATAAATCAGAGCTCGGAGCTTTTCTGATTTCAAGACAATAGCCCTGTAATATCTGTAGTGCTAATAAAAACAAACGCATATTATTTTTGGCTGGTTATAAGCATACGCTCCTTGTGTAATGGCTTATTAAATGATTCATCAAATAGGTATTTGAACCTGTAATGTAGGTTTTTGTTATGCTTGTCTAATTTTCAGCTTCTTCATCCACATTAATGTGTCCATTAACTGTATACCTCCACCAGAACTGCACAAGTTCATGATGTGCTAAATGGGGCAGAGGTTTTGGAGATTAAGATGTAGTGCAGCCACAATCCAGTGGGTGGCAATCAGTAAACAGGAATGGCTTCATTCCGTCATGATCTTTTTATTTCAACAAGGCTATCACCATTACCTCCCACCTAAATTATTTACACAGTTTGGCTAAATAAACTTACCAGTGGCATCTATCACATGTGACAGCAAGTTTTATATTAAGTCACCCATATGGTTTAGATAATGTGTTTAGCACAGAATACAAAGTGTGCTTTTTTGAGTGCTTTCAACGTCGTTAACTGCCATTATGGCGGCGAGAAGCTGTTGCCCCAGAAGCGGTTTGATCTTCAGAGGTGATTAGCCCCTAGTTCTGCAGTCAGGCAATTCTTATTGCACGGTCATGTGATTCTGACATTTTAAAAAAATGCATTTAATACACCCAACAGCACTTACCAAAACACCACACAGGCAATTTCACAGTAATACTTCTGACCAAATAACTACTGTATGTAAAGGAATACAAAAATAGTAATTATAAAATGGCTTGAATAAATTAAACCTGTGACTGGGTTAACAAGATCACTGGACAGCCCTTACCAAAAAATTAAAGCCTGCTCAACAAGCTGTTGATATATACCAGCAATATTGCTGAAACCCTCATGCAACCAAGTTGCAGCATTATTACAGCTAATCCTCAATTTATTTAGTGTCAAAAAGATTGAAAAAAATGTTATACAGCAAATATCTATAAAACATAATCTTCTAAAACTTCCAAGTGAAACCAACACTACTGCAACACCAGTAGATTTCCTCAGTCTTTCTCAGAGACAAGCGTAAGGCTGCACCATTCAGGACAAGAAGATTTCCTTAAACACTGCTCAGAGAGAGAGAGAACAGGGGTATGTGGCAAGTAGGTTTCAACAGTCCTGCTTAGCAATACAATAGTACATTATTTTCTATTCTTACCTGTAGCCCTGCTGCTGCGATAGATATGAATAAAGAAGAGTTAGGGTTAAATGTGAACATTCATTTTAAAACAATTATTATACACAGGAAAATGTGAAGCCTTAGCAAAACTCTCCAAGTCTAGGTTTTGCAGCAGGTAAGTAAATTAAACCAGTAAAGATTCCTGGTTGTGTTGGTCTTTTCTTAGCTGTTGTGTAGCTCCTCCTGCCACACACACTCACAAGATTATATACAAAATGGTTAACAAGTTTCAGCATACATAATCTTATTCTGTTGTTGTTGCAAAATTGTTGCAGCACTGGCCATCTTTTGGTTGAAGCATCTGTTTATTTCTGATCCGGGCACCCTCAATTTGTTAAAAGTGTAAGAAAACAAGGCCCAATATTTTCTTAATATCCAGATACACGAGAGCAAACATGACCAGACACAACTATTTCAAATCACAATAATCAGGTCCTACCATTCGGTTAAAATTATACAGACAAATTCACTACTTCTCAATTTTATGAATTGGCCCTAATACAGTGTAACAGATGAAGTAAAATACTTAGCTACTGGCTCTGGACAGCTGGTGCATGTCAGCCTCTCTCCCGCTTTTCCAACTGTGAGTGAGTTTAACATTGTAACAATACATAAGCCCACAAACCCCACTCCAGCCTACAATAGATGCATTCTACAACCTCCACCACAGCCCACAATAGATACATTCTAAAACCCCCACAGTGCTACACATTTCTCAGATGAGCTCATAAGATAAGAGAGAGAGGGGAAGGGAGAGATATTGAGAAAAGGAAGAGAGAGAAACCCAGACAGACACACATAGACAAACTGATGCTCACACACAAAAGCATGGAAATCAGACTGTTATTTCATAGCACTTTATCCATTGCGAGCAACCATTAAATGTATTGAACTAATTCAGTTATCAACAAGAAATAGTTAATCAATTAAATGATTATTAACAGTAAATTACAAATTCTAAAATTGTAAAAAATACTGTCCACCTCTTGAAAGGGAAAGAAAAGTGTACCGACCTTTCACATTCACAAACCCATTTTAGTAGTAAAATACATATAAAAGAAATGTTAATGCTCATGCTATTTAAATGAAAAATTAAAACCGCAGCGAAACAACTCCTTTGAAAAGCTTATCCCAGTAAGGGCATCAAAATCAAGCTTATCAGAGTTTCTAACATACACATAATGTTGAGTTGTAATGTAATTAGTTTTGTATTGCCCTTCATTTTGTATTGCCTTTATATGTATAGTTTATCACTTGTGCTTCGGTTATTTGCATTTCTGCATCACAAAATGCCTATATGGCTGTTCAATACAGTATTATTAACCTTTAGGAGTGTCTTTGCTCCAAACTCCATTCTGCTGCACCTCCCATCTGCACCCGACCTTGTATAACCAACCAACTCAGCAACTTTCTCTGTGACTTTGAAGGCCCATTGCTCCGTATTAGCTCAGATCACCTGCAGTCATTATGTTGTCTTATTGCTGGACTACACCTATATTTCTGTGCAATACACATGGGGTATCTACAAAACTAATGGTGATGCATCTGTTTTAGGTTGCCTAGGTGATGATCCAGATCTTACCCAGTGAGGGTGAGGGGCAAGTCATTCTGGGGAGCATCATATCATTTGAATATGGTACATGATTGTACTGAATTATTGCAACATTGAGACCTGTAAACCCTATTGTCTGTGAGAGAAAAGTTCTGTATGGTCAGCTGACTGTTCCTCCTCCGTGTTGCTAGCTTTGTTGCCTCTGCCAAGGTCTTGGTTTCCAACTCTTGAATCACCATCAGAATCAACAATAACTTTATTTCAGAACCAACTTTATTTATTATTTTGTTAATGTCTTTCACTTTGACCTCAAATGGGGTCATTCACTCCTTTATAACCACCAGAATGTCTGCTTAATTCTGTCTTGGTTTTTTTCCAAAGCCTATGCCTCCAATATTGTGATCATAATATAAAATCAGTTTGCAATCTTCATGGCACAATCCAAAGTAGACCTACAATGCCTCAAGCCTGTGACTGTCTCTATGGGTGTGGCTATCAGCATTCCTTCTGTTCTGTAATGGAATAATAGTCAGACATCTGCTCAAAACAGTGATTTGTTTCACTTTTTAGGGTTATGAAATTCACAAAATCTCTATTTTAAGTGAGTGTTGCTTCCCTTTTTATAAATCATAGATAGGATACATTTGTTTCTCTGTTGGCAAAACAATTTCTCTCATTGCTCATAATAATGTCATAAGAAAAGGTTTCTTATTATTTCTCAAAAAAAATAATTCCAGTCCTGTTGCTGTGATTTTTGATAAAAACGTTTTAATTCCGGTGTCACAGGAAATAAGTTAGCCATGAAATAAGTTAGCGTTTGCCTTTTTGAGCCTTTCTGCGCACAAGCAAATTTTAGAAGTTAAAGGCAAGGTTCTGTAGAGATTTATTCAAGATTTTACAGATGCCATTTGTATTTTATTGAAGTGTATTGCAGACATTATTTTTCTGTTTAAAAAAGTAATATTTGTCCTCTTATTTATCAAAATGTAAATGTATGTTTAAGTTTTTATGAATACATTTTATTTAAAATAAAGCATTCGCTGTGTTTAGATGTGCAGTGTGGTTTTTAGCAAAAATAAATATTTTAAAAAGATTATTTTGTCAGTATAATTTATGTTTATGCAGAATTAAAATCACTACTTGCCAAATGTTTATTTCCTTTCAGAAATGTTGTATCATATCACACTGTGGTGTAAGCAAATATAAGTGTTTATTCTATTAACTAAGTTATTATTGTCATGGTAAAATGCTCTGTTGTTTTGTATTTTTTTTTTAAAATAAATGTTATGGGGAAGTGGGTACAAACACTTATTGATACAGAGAATACTGTTTTTGACATTTTAATCAAGTCTAGGTGTGTTAATATTTAAACCTTTTGTAACCTTATGTAATATAAGTTTTTAGTGAAAGATGGTGTTTTAAGAGATATAGATAGATCATTTGAGAAACGCATTAAACGATAGGCTTCCTATACATACTTTCATACGATTATAGAGGGGAGGGGTTTGTGACTTGACAGCTGTAATAATCTAATTGCACATAAAAATAAATCTTAATGCTTCATTGTTTCTGATATGTCGTAACCAATATACAGAATATCATATTTATTTCTCTTTCGGTAATATTTGTACAAAGAAAACCTATAATGTAAATATCTGGCGATTACAATAATAGATATTGTCATATTATTAAAAAATTGTTATTATAATGATTTAACACAAATATAATGCACATAAAAATAAATCGCTTGATCACATCTTTGTAGTAGCTTAAAGTTAACCGCTATTATTAAATAAAATACAACAAGATACAATAAAAAGTGTTATTAATATTATAACAATGTGTCTTAGATTTTAACCGCATATAACGTAACTTTAATAAATATCTTGACAACATTTTTAAAAGTAAAACAATTTTCTGAATTAAAGTTTACCGACAGACCGACCTTGCCTTTAAATTCTAAAATTCACGTGAGCGCAGAAAGGCTCAAAAAGGCAAAGGCTAACTTATTTCATGGCTAACTTATTTCCCATGACACCAGAACAGAGGAAAAACCAATGAAACACAATACAGAACGGCATAGACAAATCTTCAAACCAAACAATACTGTAGGTTTAACCCTACAGGACCCTTCAGCGTCGTCAGATGAGCTTGATGAAAGAGTAAAGAGTGAAAATACAGAGCTAAAGTAGCTCCCCTCCTTCCCCCAGCTGAAGCCTGACAACTTGTCTGTGGTAACCTGACTTTATCGGGTGTGATCGTGTTTTTAAGACCTATGCCCAAATCCGTTCTATAAATGGGAAATAGCACCTTGAAAACCAGGATCTTCCATTTGTCGAGGGTGTCACGGTTCACACCCAACAATTGTAGCCAATTATGCTATATGGCACCAAATTTACCAATTTTTATTTTACACAGGTTTGTTAAATATTGCGTTAGCAGGATGCAGGATCAGAGACCAGCACACACAGGGACAAGACCGCACAAGTGTTAACAGTTAAAAACAGAGTTTTTTTTTTTAATATAAAATATAAAGAAATTGTTTAAAACCAAAGAGCCACCACCAACATTATGACTAGGGTAGACAAGTGGCAAATCAAAAAAAAAACACACCCCCTACTTTGCTAGGGTGAAAAGTATTAAAAATAAAATAACAAGAAAAGTAAAAAAATAATGTTTAGGCCACGCCCGAGGAAACCATTCTTCCAGGACTATAGAGGAGATTCGTGTCAGGGTGGTTCTGCGGCAGCCTGGACTGGTCCCGCATGGCCCTCTCTGTTTATTGTATTTCTATGGAGGCAAGAGTAAAAATATTCATGGCAGATTAAGATCACAATTAAAACTTGCCTAGCATTCATTTTCCTTTAAAACACAGAACTTAACTATTTACTACAGTAATATAGATTAAAAGGACTGAAGATAAAAAATATCAATAAAATCATTACTAAAAACAATACTAAAATTCCATTGACCTCTAATTAAAATGCAGGAGCTCCTTATAGTCAAAAGAGCACCACCAAACCAAGGGAGAGCACTGGGGATTAAAAGCTGAATAAATAACAAAAGACAGGGGTGGTTAGCGAACAGCCTGATAAACCAAAAAAAATAGAGTAATAACTTCCCTGTATTTCTGTTAAGCTCACTTGGTTCGTATTGCTGATACCACTCCAGCTACCACTGTGCTTTGTTCCAGACTCGGATCCACACTGCTCACGTCCCAAGGTTTGTCCGTTTCTTCCTTGTTCTTCCTTTTGCTTTATTACAGCAGCTTAGATTCACTGCCAGTTCTCTAACTACTTCTCTGCACATGGAAACCACATTTTCACAAAATTTCACTAGCAATCTTCAAAAACAGCATAAGTACTTTACGCATAGCTAATTTACACCACAGCCCACAATACACAACCACCACCTTTCCCCTTCATTTGCGTGACATCGGGTGAAAATCTCGGTTTACTCGAGTAAAATAAACTAAGCGAACGGAAACCTGAAAAAGCATTTGTCTCAACTAAAAAAAAAAACACGCATGGAAACTCCAGCAATGTCAGCCCATGTTGTTGCATGGTCTGAGTGAGATACATTAAGCTTGGAGGAATTGTAATTTAATCTACACACTCACATGACATCAGGCAATATCATTGACTGCAGAGGTTTGTAAAATTAGTTAAGAATGAGCTAGCTAGACTTTACATCTACTGTTCGATTTTTATTTTTTTGCCAAATCGACAATTAACATTGACGTTCATCTTTTGCATGTATTTGAAGATGGGAAAATGTTGAAAGAGAATGACAACCATTACCGAATGGGAAAAAGCCTCTCTGACATCCATCTCTGAGAAAATATACAAAAGCTACCCTATCAGGGCCCTGCTGTGAGGGGGAAATCCCACCCACCTCTTGCTGAAGAGGGACGTCCTCACAGTAGCACATAAACCATTTTCTTTTGAAATCAGAGGTCAGCTGGGGACATGACCTCGAAGGGTAGTGGTTGTCATTCTCTTTCAGGGAACCAGGGTTATGGTAATAACCTAACGTTTCCTTTCAATTCAAATGACAACCATTACCAAATGGGAAAGCTGTACCAAAGCTGTCGTGGCTCCAGATTAGCGACAGTACAGCCACGACAACAGCAACAGAGCCCACATGACCGCTAAGGGCATGCCTCCTGCAAAACTCTAGAGCACAGAGAGGGTCTCGTTTGGTTTGTCACATCAAGGCGGTAAAAACGCACAAATGTCTTACTACCTGTCCATGTAGCAGCATTGCATAACTCACCTAAGGAGGTCGAGATGAAGGAAAGCCCACGAAATTGCCTGACCCCTGGTAGAATGGGCCGTAATGTCCCCCGGTAACTGGGAGTCAGTCTGTTCATACGCCAAGCGTATCACATCTGTCACCCAGTGCGGTAGACATTGCTTCGATAGGGCCTGACCTCTAGAGCGGGACCCATACCAGACAAACAGTTGGTTGGACTGTCTCCAGGATGCCATCCTACACAAATAACAGCGCAGAGCCTGAACTGGGCATAGCATGTGTTGTCTACGGACCTCCTCTGACTCGTGTGGGGGAGGTCTGAAAGTTTCCAAAACCACTGATTGGTTAATATGGAATGAGGATACCACCTTTGGCAAAAAGGATGGATTTGTTGAGTCACTTCCAGTGAAAGTCATACATGTGTCATCGATGGACAGCACATGAAGCTCACTTACTCGGCTGGCAGATGTAATGGCTATTAAAAATGCAACTTTTAATGAAACAGGGCGCAGTTCTGCTGACGCCATGGGCTCAAATGGGGGACCCATAAGGGTCCGCAGTACCGGTTCTAGATCCCACTTGGGGACCATACTTTTCATGGGAGGACGAAGCCTCCAAGCCCCTTTAAGAAATTGCACTGCCAGGAAATGTGCCCCAGGGGACACCGAGTCAATTTTGTCATGGCACACTGAACGTATTTACCCAGGCTTGAAGCAGGCGCATTCTCAGCAGTCCTAGTGGAAGGATTCTCGAGGCGGCTGCCATCAGCCCCAACAACCTTTGATATAGTTTGACCTGTAGGAGAGCGTCCTCTCTGAATAGGGAGAGTGTGGTCTCCAATGACCAAATCCTGTCTTCTGACAATGAGGCAAGCATGCTCACAGAGTTTGATCCCCAGGAACACTGTGGACTGAGACAGTAAGAAGTTGCTCTTCTGTTGATGTATGGAGAGCCCCAATTTCGCCATATGATCTATGACCTGTTTTGTGTGCACCACTGCGCGTGCTTTTGACTGCGTGCAAATCAACCACTCGTCCAGATAGTTTAGGATCAGAATACCCTGCAGCCTGAGTGGAGCCAGTGCTGCATCCATGCACTTTGAAAGTGTGTGGGGTGCCAGCGAGAGTCCAAATGGCAGCACGCAGAATTCATACACGTTGCCTTGAAAGGTGAAGCGCAGATATTGTCTGTGCGCGGGACAGATCGGGACGTGAAAGTAGGCGTCTTGCAGGTTGATCGATGTGAACCAGTCGCCCGGTTGGACGGACTGGAGGATACACTGTGCTGTCAACATGTTGAACTTCCTCTGTTTGAGGAACAAGTTGGTCTGAAAGAATTGGTCTGAAACCGCCGTCCCTTTTGGGCAGCAGGAAGTACCTGGAGTAAAAGCCGCTGAGGACATCGCTTGGACTTACCAAGCGTACAGAGTTCTTCCTTCAAAGATTGGCGATCTCCTGTTGAAGGAGTATCACTTTCGCTGGTTCGACGGTGGTGAGGATCACACCCATGAAGGGTGGAGGACCTATGCAGAATTGTAGAGTATATCCATGTCTCATTGTCGATATCACCAGGAGTCCTGGGTGCAGTCTTGCCATGGGCCATTGCCGTTGGTCAGTCCAGTTGTGGGGGGGGGGGACAGTTGGTGGCAGCCGGGGCCCCTCAGGGGTCGTCTCCCTTGGGTTTGGGTGAGGGCGGGTCTTTCTTAGGCCCCAGCCTCGGTCTCCAGCAGGAGAACCGGTTACCCCTGGCCTGCGGTGGTCCCCTACTACTGGCCCTGCCTCTGTTTTGCCTGATTGTCTACTCTGGGGTGGAGGGCGATGTTCAGACCCTTTTACCCCAGCAGGCTGTGCATGCCACCTTGGGCGCTGGCTGTTAGCTGGAAGGCACGAGAACTTTGAGGCGACCTCCATGGCCTTGTGGGATCTCTCAAAGCTCACATTAATGGTCACCCCGAAAGTCTGCCCCGGTGTAATGGGGGCATCCAGCAGTGCCACCTTCTCGGTCTCCACGACCTTAGCTTGTGTCAGCCACAAATGCTGGTGAGCGGCCACCATCTCTGCCAGCGACCTCCATGACCTGACCTAACTCCCCTGTTAGGTCAGTCATCGCCTTAGCCACCGTCTGGAGTTCCCCTGTGTCTGCCTCCGTGGCTCTGTCCTGCAGCCTCTCCACCAACTGGCTCTGGTCGAGCACCAGTATGGCCATGGTGTATGCTGCTCGCATGGACAGCACTGCAGACGCGTATGCCTTTTTCAGCATCGCGTCCATTGTTCTGCAGGGATTTGACGGGCATGTTGGGTCCTTATCCCCCTTGGTAAAGATGGAACCTTGTACCAGCAACGTGACCGTGTCCCCGAAGGTGGGGAATGCACCTAGGCCTGTTTCTTGAGCTCCTGCGGTGTGCAGCAGAGACTCTGCTGTTTTGGAGGCTGAGGATGTAGATGCTGGGTTGCCCCAGGAGGAGTGTATCAAATCCAGGAAGTCCGGGCATAAGGGGATGGCATGCTATGGATGTTCTCTCTGCTGGAGGAAGCGGTTCCCCTGTTCCGCTGGTCATGGGACGTCCGTGGCTGCAGCTGGCCACTGCATTACCGTCCGGAACTCCTCCCTCTGGGACACGTGTGGCAAGGACGGTGCTTTGCAACTGTGGCCTGCTTGACGGCGGTGGCTGGGTCCGACACTTCTGACTTGGACAGCTCGCCTGGGTTAGGTGGTCTTGGCAGAGGGGATGGGTAAAAAGACTGTGGGGGCTGGGACTGCCCGGTGGTAGGGGGCAGCCTGCCTTGGGATTTTAATAGGGTCTCCAGCATAGTTTGCTGAGCCCTCACAGTCTCCGCCAGCTCGGCGAAGTGCCGCTAGGCCAAGCTTGAGCGCCTCCGAGGTGACAGCGATGGAGAACCTCTGTGCCTGCATGGGGAAGGGAAGCAGCGCCTGCGGTACCTGCACCACGATCGTCTGTCCCCTGGTGAGCGTCCCCTTGAGTGGTACCACCTCGGCGGTGACCATCTCGCCTACCCTGAGAGGTGTCTGCGCCTCTGTACCGGTGGTAGGAAAGGGGAGAGTGACCCTGTTGTGTGGGAGAGTTCCCTGGTCACTGTAGCAGGGGGGTTCCTGGAAGACCTCTGCGGATGCCCTTGGACCACCGATCTCATTCTCCCATGGCTTGAGGAGAGACATTGCTGGGGATAGAGCTGCTCTCCGTCTTTTTGTTCTCCTTGAGAACTTTCGACAGGGAGAGCAGTCCAGCTCACCCGCCAGTGCCTTGGCCGTGTGCTCTGGCCTGAGGCACCTGACGCAGGTTCTGTGTTCATCCTGCCTGGGCAGTTTGGTTGACCACTGGTCACACTGGTGGAAGCCCGCTGATCCAGTTGACTGCACCGACATCTTTGCAGTTGTTGTTCCAAACTGCTATGCTCAACGAGCAGCCTGCAGACGCGCTTTTCTTTTTTTTTTAACGAGCGCTGTCGGTGCCGAGTTCGGTGTCGAGACGTGTGCAGTCGGTGCCCCGAGGTCGATGCCGACGTGTAGCCGAAACTATTCCCGGTGCCGAATGAATCGGTGCCAGGAAAAGCGATGTCTGTGCCGAGTGGGCGGAGCCGAGTCAATCGGCGTCAAGGTCGATGCTGACGTGTAGTGCGGTCAGTGTCGGGCTGTAGACGACCTCGAAGCTACTCCCCGGTGCCGAATCAATCGGTGTCGGGATCGGAGTCAAGAGAACTTGCTGTCGGTGCCGAACAATCGGTGCCGGGTGGACCTGTTCCAAGGCCAGTGCAGTTGGTAGACACAGTCAGGGCCAAGCTGTAGGCGCCGCCGAAAATGTTCACACTGACTCTGGATCAACCGGGGCCAGGTGGGCGCTGTTTCTCTCAGCCTTGCAAGTCATCGGGAAACCGCGGTCAGTGCCGAGGTAAACAGCCAATTCAATCAGTGTGGTCGTCAAGGGAAAGTGCAGCTGCGCTGGTATAGCCTGAGGCTTGAGAGTGACACTAGGCCCGAGCTGTTTTTTTTTTTCTCGGTTCGCTGACCGATTAAATTGCCTCAGAGGACGACGCCGCGAGTCCGCGGGGTCTCCCTTACAGCACCACAACAGCTCTCACACGGTGTATCAGCTACACGAAGACTCATGTAATGAAAGTAATGGCCACTCGCTACTCCCTGAAGAGGGGTCGAAACAAGCTGTAACCAGAAAACTGACGGAGGACTATAACGAGAGCAGTGTTACTAATGCTCGAAAGTGTGATACCGTGATTTATAATTTATTTGGAGCACCAAATAAACCAGCCAAATTCACGTATTTACAGTATAATCGTAAATCTCGAAAAACTACTCACTTCTAAATTTTTTGTAGTCATTTTTGTATTACTTTAGTATAAATATATGTTAATTTGGATTCATATGTTGTTTTTTTCTGACTTTATGTGAATGAAAAGACACACATTTGCCCGTTTTCCCATTGGAAATAGTGATATTTTGAAATATCACTGTCCTGGTCACAAAAGCAAAGTTTGTGGGGAATAATAGCCATTTTCTATACTTTTGAAGCATAAGCAATTAGGAAATAACACTTACTACCCAGGAACAAAAATTGTGTTACATAGTGTAATTAGGGTGAGGAAGTCCATATGATGGTGAATGAAACCTGCCATTAAGAGAGTCATGTAGTACGTTGATCTTGGTGTATAGCTTCAGAAGTGAAATGGGAGCTTGGAATAGAGTAATTAGTATTGGGGATTGAAACTAAACTGACATGCGTGGGATGTTGGCATGCATGGAATCTGAGGGGGTATATTGGTAGTACAAATAAGGTGAAGTTGAAGAAGAATAGCCATTTAGAGAAGACCGTTGCTCTGTGTAGCCAAAGGGATAAAGTGGTTACGGAAGATTATAATTAGGTGAAGAAAAACTATTATTAGGGGTGGGGTGTTGCTGTGCAGAAGAGTGAACCACTGTGAAACTGTCATTACGCATGGACTGTTATTTGTTAGGCTGATGAACATGTTGTATAGAAGAAGGGCTGACCTGATTGTTTGGGTGGTCATTTGATGCAGCTGGGGTCCTTGTTTTCCTAGCTTTGTGTTTGTGTTTGTTATTTTTTGTGTGTGCAAAGAACTGCTTTGCCAAGTGCTGTATTGTTTGTTTTGTTTTTTTTTTTTCTTAAACTTATTTATTCTTTTTTGGCAGATCTAATTCCTGTAAAACAAATAGAAAGGTGAATTAGAGCCAAATAAACTCATCTAATTTGTATCGGTGGGCTACGGATTAGCCTTTAAGAAAAAGAACAAGCCCTGGTGGTCTGAACATCTATTTTGTGTTGTTCTAAACATTTCTTATGTTTGTATGCACTACTTTACTTCCAGACACCTGTGGCATAATATATGCTACCTAACTGTCAGACGTGGGGCAAGGTAAGAGAACATTCTGTGGTAACAGAAAGCAGGGAGGATACGCCAAACTGATGCATGTTTAAAAAAAGTTTAAAACAGTAGTTACAGTACTTGTTACAATTAAAAAATAAATGCATTTGAAAGCATACTGTACCTTGTGCTTCTGGCTTGTAGATTATCAGTTTTTCTCTTCTCAAATTGGCATGCATCTTTAACATAGGTGTTAACGTAAAAAAAAAAATATGAGTATGTGTCTCACAAATAAAAAGGACTCAAAAGTAAAATTATAATATTATGTCCATTAGCTGTTTAAAACTATTTCAGTTTACCTAATTATACTTTAAAGTGTATTGCCATGGTACAACTATTTTTAATTGATGTATAGGCATACTAACCACACCAAGACAAACACTATAATAGTTATCTCGTATTAGTGTCCGAAAACGATATCCCTGTTTGAGCTGGTTGCAGGCTGGATCTCCAGATTGTCACAGTTCAAGGGCTGGTTTGTGTATCAGAACAGTAGATTTCGTGTCTGGAGCCCTGTTTGAGTGTCGTGCTCATACTTTTGTAATCTTCTCTTTAACCCTATGATTGGATAGTTTGGTTATTTTGGGCGGTGCCTGAGTCCACGTGGAGTGCTTCCCATTGTTTGTTCTCTTTCCGATGCGGCCCCTTGTTCTCCATTGGTCCACTATTCCACACCCTGTGGGCTGGATTTATGAGATGGACTGTTTTCTGTCCTAGGTGTCAAAGCACCCAAAGGAGTCATTCAGCAATCGTGAATATAAGTCATTTGTCTAGTATTTAGTTTACAACTCATTTTAAAAGCATTCCTTGTCAGTGGGGGACTTTGTGACCAGAAATCAAGAGACACAGACAATGGTTTAAGATTCCCCCCTGTATATTTCAATTTTGTTACTTTCCTACACAGAATGATATGATGACCCACTCTAACTCTACACCAACATGCCATTTTTGACAGGTGTGCCGTAGGTTACTGTTGCCAAACAGTTTTTTTTTTTTTTTTAAGCCAAAATAAAAGATCTTTGACAGGCTCAGTTTCTTTGGCCAATTTCCTGTGTCTGAACACTTACTGGTGGCTGTATTGCTAATTTCCCTAAAAATATTTAGTTTATCATATGAAAACTTAAGGAAATACAGCATACAGCAGCCCCTCTCAAATCCCCAAGCCTTTCTATAATAAACAGAAGTAAAAACATCTGGTGTTTTGCAAGATTCAAATTTTTCTTTGTATTGCTCTGACACAGGTGAAACGTAAAATTGTAAATATTATAGATGAGCCTAATGGAACATACTGAACTCTAAACTTCAGAGATTATGTTTTAAAAACATGGTTCCATACTTAAATTTAACAAACTACACTGTTCCAAACCAAGAAGGCATATCAGTTTACACTAAAATGACACTGGGGTTATTATAAGCATTAAAACACAAAATTCTGTATTGAAATAATATTAACGTTCATATCTCTGAATATCTGTTAAGTTTGGAGCACATAATATTACAGAAATATAGGTCAGTACCACGCAGACATTTTCATTGGTATGCTCAACTATTATATTAAGGAGGCAGTGTGGTCCAGTGGTTAAAGTCCAGTGCTTGTACCCAGAAGGTCACTGGTTCAAATCCCACCTCTCCCACTGACTTACTGCGTGACCCTGAGCAAGTTAATTAGCCTCCTTGTGCTCCATCCTGCGGATGAGATGTTAAATCGAAGTCCTATTGTAAGTGACTCTACATATAATGCACTTTTTACAGACTCTGTGAAGCATTTTGTGATGGTGGTCTACTATGAAAGGCTCTATATACAATTAAAGATTCTTTAAAATCTCAAAATCTTGATCTCTTTGGCCACAACGAAGCTGTGTGTAAAGGATCTGTAGTTGGGGTTGACAGCAGTTACATTGAATCTCAACAATGAAGGGAATGAGTAATATTTTCAAGAATATGGTACAAAAACTTTACTTTGTTCAGGTTGACTGATATGAGCGACATTCTGACCATATGGGTTCAGCTGTAGGTCTGAGACTGGAGAACTTAATCTAGTGTTGAGCAGAGAGGTAGGCAATTTGTGTTTGGAGCAAAGTTGCCAACCGCCCATAAATTTACAGACAGTCACTAAATAAAAAAAAAACTATACTATACTATATAACTATACCTTATGTGACAACACTGAAAAGTATCAAAAGAAGAATGCCAGTTAACAATACTGTGCTGAAATTAGTATGCATTCTTCAATCAAGTAGCCAAAGCATCGAAGCTCTGGAGACATCATCCAGCTTGCATGCTTTTGTCATAGATTGTTCTTGGAAATATGCTGGGTAGCCAAAAATGGAATTTATGCAGTAACAAGTGACTGACTTGATGAACCTCAAACAGGATCTGGCAGCTGATGAAAACTGGCACAAATTGCACTTGTCTACACTTAGCAGAGAGCCACGTTTTCCTGCACTTTCCAAATTTGCCATGAATGTGTTGGCTTTGCCACGCAGTACTGCAGAATTAGAACAAGTTTTTTCTCAGATGAATCATGTAAAAACAGATGTAAGAAATCAACTGTCTATAAAATTCTGACTATAAAGATTGCTGCTTAAAACAGCTCAAGCTTTGGACCAATGAAGCAAATGATGCAATCAGCAAATGTGTTCATGTATGACCATAATAAATACATTATTATTTAATTATTTAGCAGACTCTTTTAAACAAAATATTAAAGTGTATCAGTTACAGGCAATAAAAATGCAAAACAAACACTATATACAAAATAATTATAAATAATTGAAAATACAAAACAGATATATTAATAGGAATTTACAAATAAAGGTTGAATAACTGGGTTTGAGAAAGCAGAAAGCAATGGAAAGCAGTAAAAGACTGAACAGTCATGAGGATAACTGGTAGCTGGTTCCACCACAGGGGGAAATGGAAGAGAAGGAGCGAGGACGGGAGGAAGGAGAGTGAAGAGATGGGATAACAATCGGCCAGTAGAGGATGACCAGAGAGGTCGAGAGGGAATATTAGGAGACATGATGGATTGGAGGGGCAAATAAGACCTAAAGAAATATAAGAACATAAACATAGCATATTTTATAATTATTAGTTTTTTTTTTTTTTTTTTATTGTAGGTTTCCTCCTCTACTTTTATTATGTAACTTTGAACAAGTATATAAAAAAAAAACCTTGGAGACCTAAAAAAAAAAAAAAAAAAAAAAATCAATGAAAATTTTACCCAGTGGCAATACATTTTTTAAGCAAATTTGTAGCTTTAACAGACAATGTATATGAACTATTTTGCAGTGGCAGAAGGTTATATTCCATGCAACTCAATTTAAAGTTTAAAATCAAATTGTTTATAACTAATTTAAAAATGAAAAAATGTGTGTCCATAAAATATATGTCAACAAAATAGCAATACCTTAAAAGAGAGCTAAAAAAGGGTGTAAAATCAAATCCATTCTCTTACCTTTTTATTAGCTTTGGTACTGGTTCTCCCTTAATGTGTTTAAACTTCAGCACAGGAAGGAATTACTGTATGTGCCATGAAGCAGGAGCAACTTTTCATCTGTAGTGTTGCCCTCCATATTCTAAACTGCTTATAGGAAGACCATCAATCAAAATGGTACACATTTATTTACTTGACCTAATTATAGTGCCTTTGCCAAGAAAATAATTGTGCAATTGCCTTGTTACTTTGTATAGAGCACAATTTGTTTCATTGTGGAGTTGACTGATTTAAAAAAAAAAAAAAAAAAAAATTTTACAATGGTGATAAAAAAAAATGTTAAATGGACAAAAGCAGTTAACAGTTAGTTAGGTTTTCTGCTCCACGTCTAATAAATCATGGCAATTGGGAAGGATAATGTTTGATTTGGAGAGGCTAGGAAATGGAGGAGGGATATATAAAAATACCAGTGCTGGGACGTACAAGAGATTTTCATGTTCGGAAATTCGCTTATAGTTTAAATGTTTGTTTGGATAGTCGTTCATTTTCAAAAAGTAGTAAAAGCCATTATATTGCTCTGAGTGCAGGCAGAGACAGCATAGAAGCCGTGGCCCCTGTGTGTGCGCCTTTATTTTACAGCAAGACGTTACAATATGTAACACGTTAAAATAGAAAAATAGGAGTAAAGAATAATAAGTTGAGTGGGCCTTACATTACCCCAGTGAATGAACTACAAAACAAAGGATGCCAAATAGCAGTTCAAGTTAAACATGGTTTTGTTTATTCACTAAATAAATAGTACATAAAGTTGACACGGCATTTTATTTTTTCTGTTCTTTTTTTTTCATTCCTTGCCATTGTCGTTTCTTCACAGTAAACAGTGGCCATCGACACATTTTCATAAAGTAATAACATGAGGTTTACCTGTGCCTTTTTGTAGCTGAATAAGTCTTGTAAAATGATGGGGAAAAAAACTCACTATTTTGGTTCTCGTGTATTACATTCCACATAACAAAGTTGTAACAAAAAATATATAATAAATACAAACTGCATAAAAATCACTGCACAATATTTCAAGCAAGTTGGTGTTTAAGTGAGGCATTTCAATTTTTTTTTTATATAAAACTTTTAAATAGAGGCTCAACAGCTGTTGTGTTGATAGTGTTTTTTTTTTTTATCTATTAATCTCACATATCACACAGAGCTCTTTTTCATTTGCCATGTTTGAAACTGCCACAAAACTTCTGGTGAGGCGGTAAAGAAGTGCAAGATATTTTTTATTTCTAGCGAATATGAACATCTGAATTTTGTATCCGAATACATGTCAAAAAATATTCGTTTGAATATTCAGATATTTGTCGCAGCACTGAAAAATACCACCTAATTTAACTAAACTAAAAACTGTGGATTTAGTTTAGTATTCTATTGTTACAGGTAGTTTTTATCTTTTAGATTGTGACCCACTTTAAAGGACTTTTAGAGTAATGATAAAATTCTGTCTGATGTTGTAGTTATCTCATTTTAGCACATCACCTTCCTCATCAGTTTTCTTCATCATCTACTAATGGGATGTGCACCATGATGTTTTGTCTCTGGGTTGCAGGATCCATGTAACTAAGGGGGCTGACTTTACAGAACAAAGCAGTTTATTCAACCCAACTAATCTAGAGGTCACATTTCACTTCATATATAAGGCTCCATCCCTTGAAACATAAAAAAGAATGCAAATCCAAATAGCGCCGTTATCAATGTTTCAAAGTCCTGTAGACTGGGGTATGCATACTCTGAATAACCTGACATCTCTCTGGCATGAATTCTACAAGTCAGCATATGGTATGTATTCTAATATACGAAATTGACTACGAAGGGCTGAAAAAAGTAATCTGTAGGGCTAAATTAATCATTTTAAAAGCAATACATTTTCTACATCTATCCCAGCTCCCCTGCAACTATTAGCACTGGATTCTACAAGTGAACAAGAACTATGCGTGGTACCCTGCAGTATATAGAAAGACACACCTTTTTAGCAACTTCATAAAGATGGAAAACATAATCATACTTTTTCAATACTGTACTGTATTCAGGTAATGAGCAGGATACTGTAAATAATGCTGTTATCAAATACAGTGCTGGAAAGTAACGTATCATACACAAATAGATGAACAGTTTCATGAAACTGACTAATGGCTAAACAAATATTCAGGGATGAATCAATTTTTGAAGCAATACACTGTTTCCACATTATTATTTGGCAAAATCTTCGGTATTTTCGGTTATTAAAAATAGACACCACTCAAACAATGGCTGCAACAAAGGGTACATTTTGACCTTCGAAGAGCAGAACACATTACCGAAAGAAGGTTTGAACTTTCAATGGTACTAATTTGCATAATTTACTGGTGACATGGCCATAGCTACTTATATTTCCCTTTCAATGGAATGACAACCATTACCAAATGGGAAAGAGCTCTCTCTGACCGTCAATCACTGAGCATATAAAAAATCTGTCATAACAGGGCCCTGCTGTGAGGGGGAAGTCCCTCCCACCTCCTGCTGAAGAGGGACTTCCTCACAGTAGCATATCACCATTTTCTCTCTCACTTCACTGAGACAGGTCACAGATTGCCTCGTGCTTTTTTGTCCAAATTTGGCTGATTTGTTGGTTTATACTTATAAATTTCTTTACATCCACAATAAAATCACGCTTTCGAGAGTTATTAAGAGTGCTCTTGCCTAATTCTGCCATCACTTTACTTACGAGAGCTGGTTTTAACCCCTCTTGCAAGATTGATGAGCGGCGATTACTCCGACTGAATCGGCTGCATAGCCCGACATCGACCACGGTTCTCCCGCCGACCTCAGGCTTGGAACAGCGCCTACCCGGCCCAGATTAACTCGGCACCAGTGTAACCATCTTCGGCGCCACCTACAGCCTGGCGCCGACCGCGAACACCATCGGCACCGACCTCAGCACCGTTTGACTCAGCACCGACAGTGCTATCCTCTGTGACGTTCTCGTCACTGAGCGCAGCAGCCCCGCCTACGACGCCATGTCAGTGCAGTCAACTGGATCCAGGATGAGCACCTTTCCTGCACCAGATGCTTAGGGCCAGACCATGAGGCCAAAGCACTGGTGGGTGAGTTGGACTGCTCTCCGTGCAGGAAGTTCTCGAAAAGAACAAAGCGCAGGAGAGCAACCTTATTCCTAGCAGAGTCTCTGGGAGAATGAGGTCAGTGGTCCAAGGTCCTCCGAAGAGGTACTCTAGGACACCCCCACCCCCACCCCCACCCGCTACAGTGACCAGGGAGCTCTCCCGCACACCCTCCCCTTTGCCACTATCGATACAGAGGTGCACGCACAGAGGCAAGTCATAGCTCATGTGACGAAGTTAAGGCTCTCGATACATCATCAAAAGAGCAACTTAGTACCGTCTCAGTCCACAGTGTTCCTGGGGATCAAACTGAACTCTGTGAACATGTTTGCCTCACTGTCGGAAGACAGGATTTGGTCATTGGAGGCCACATTCTCCTACAGGTCAAAATATATGAAAGGTTGTTGGGGCTGATGGCAGCTGCCTCGAGAATCCTTTCACTAGGGCTGCTGAGAATGCACCTGCTTCAAGCCTGGGTAAATATTGGAGGGCTGGCTCCATCCTGGCAATCTGCGCCTTGGATCTCCCCTCAGATCCCCTCACAGAAGGGAAGAGGACACTACAGATGCCTCCAGCCTGGGCTGGGGAGCGGTCTGGAATGGGAGAGGAATAAGAGATCAGTGGAAGGGACATTGGCAGCAAGCGCATAAATGCCCAAGAGCTGTAAGCACTGAACCTGGCATTATGTCATTTTCGCCAGCAATTAGTGCACAAACATGTGCTGGTCCGGATGAACAATACCACAGTGGTAGCCTACATAAACCACCAAGGCGGCCTTTGCTTGTCAAGCCTTCACCACATAACGCACAGACTCCTATCCTAGACACATAGAAACTTGCGTTCCATTAAGGAAGTTCACCTCCCCGGTGTGGACAACAAGGCGGCAGACCTCCTGTTCAGAAGAGCTCCAGACAGCTCGGAATGGAGACTGCATCTCCAAGTGGTGCAACAGATTTGGGAGAGGTTTCCTTTTTGCACAGGTCGACCTCTTTGCCACAGCCGAGTCCACTCATTGCCCCCTATGGTTCTCCATAACCAACCAGTGGTTTTGGAAACTTTCAGACCTCCCACGCAATAGTGAGAGGAGGACCGTAGACAGCACATGCTCTGCCCAGGTAGATTTCGAAAGAAAATGGTGATATGTTACTGTGTGTGTTTGCAGAATGAAAACCATTAATATACCTTTATCGCATTAGGTCTATAGACCTAATTTCCAAACTGAAGCAGCACTTGGCTTATTGGCTAAAGTGCTTTTGTGTTTCGGCATTCCACAGGAAGATAGCTCTGGGGAAGATGTCTTTACAGTTACAGTTTATTATTTCCAAGCCACTGTGGATTATTGGGTGTACTTTAGCCAGTCAAGCAATTCATTTGGTTCGGTAGTAATTTAAGAGAGAGAAAATATAGCCTTTAAGAATTTCAGAGGGAAATTTCTGCACTGGGAGATCAGATTTGACTGTTTACAGATCCAAGTACTAAAATAGCAAATCCTAGTGCCAATGCAGTTGGTCTCAGGGCTGTGGATAATAATGTTACACATTGCTCTTGTCAGTTATACATGGGACATGAATTTGGTGGAAATGCTTTACAACCAAAAGCAAAACCTAGCTTAACAGAAATGTGCATAAAGAATGATACTATGCTTGGGCTGAGCAACCAAACTGGGGAGGGATTAGTACGGGAACCTTTCTCAGTTGCAAAAATAAAAATAAACTAAAGCATTAATGACCAAGGTCAGGTCTCTAACTGGCAATAAACCATTTTTAAACTTAAAGTTTAAAACTTACATTTTTTTTTTTTATTCTTCTGCGACATAAAATAAAACATCTGATTGTCAGTGGATTGAATATATAATTGCTGAAACAATTGATGCTTCGAGAGTTTATATATATATATATATATATATATATATATATATAGATATAGATATATATATATATATATATATATATATAGGCGCCAAACTAAAGAAAATAATTGTTACTTGATTTTACTTTATAGCCTTATTTATTATTTAATTAGGCTATATCCTAAATAATGGCATATTTAAAAAAGGCTATAAACTATTAAGAACTACTTCAAAAAGCATAATCGAGATTATTTGTAATCTAGATTGATAGTAATCCAGCAGTGACACTTTCTGAAAAAAACAGATAAAAACTATCCAGATAAAAGTACTCTCAATCAAAAATTATTAATTTTATTTGATGAGTTTAGCAAGAGTGAAGTCTTTGTTTTCTGAAACAGTTAGTGTTGTAGTTACAACCTCCAAGCATCAAGGGGAAAGAGATCATCACTGTGGTTTTAGGAATGAATACTGTAGGTAGAAAAATAGAGCTTATTTTGTCATTACCATTTTTCTATGATTAAATTAAGAAACTGAGATAGTTTAGTGATGCTAACTACCAAATTAAAGGCAGACAGAGCGCTCAGAAATAAAACCTGAAAACCAGAAAGCCTAAATATCAGTTCTGGTGCATTTAAAAGCATTGGTAAAACTTTATATTTAGGTGCTGCTTATTAATGTTTTATAAATATGTAACATTGCTTAATAGATATGATATAGAGTGTTAATAGAGCACTATATGTGGTTTATAACCGTGCAATAGCCATAGACAGAATTACGTTTAAACATCCCAAAGTAGATTAGATGGCTAAAAACTACCTCCTTTATAAAATTGAATTCCGTATATGGCTATTGCATGTTTAGAAACCATCTATGATGCTTTATTAACACCATACAACATAGTTATTAAGCATCTATTACATATTTGTAAAACATTTATAAAACATTAATAAGCAGCACCTTAATATAAAGTGTTACAAAAGCATTTGACTTTTGCATTTGAAGTGCGATCAAGATTTATTTAAGACAGTGCGTGATTGACACTGGTAGTTGAATTGAGGGTTGTGTCGAGTTCATAGGGCTGCAGTGGCAAGGAGCCTTGCAACTGGCCAATCACACTAACAGAAGTAAAATGCATATTCATGACTGGTCAGTCGAAAAGCTTGAGCTGCAACCCTCTGAACTACATTGGTTTGATGTGCTTACAACTCACGCATCTAACTCTCCATCTTGTCAACCCGCTTAAACTCATCTTATTGCTGAATGTGATTTTATAATTAATATCAAACTTTATGTATGCTAGCACTCTTGTCTTCTCTGTATTTGGATAATGACATTGTTAAAATTCAAGTTTAACAAATTATGATTTAAAACTAAGTATAGTGTCTACAACAGATATTCTGACATTGCTACATTTCTTATTTTCTTTTATATTAAATATGTCTTGCAAATGTAGAACCTCAGGTGCTCAAAATTCTATAATAGTATCTTATTAAAAAAGAAACCTGTTAATAAATATTTGTATTTGAATAAACAACATATAATAATGTCCTTATGTCTTTTTTCTTCTGTTATAAAAACTTTAGTGGGTGGGGTGAGGTGCACGGCAAGTGTCTCTATGGTCTTTCATGGCTGGCTATGGCCCTGATGTTAGAATTTTGTATGTACAGTAAAGAACAAGGTTCTTAATAAGACCAGACTGCTTTATATTAACAGTATGCAGTGCAGTATTTTAGCAGTAATGTATGTTTAATTTAAATAAGTATATATGGTAAGAGATTAAAATAAACAACACTGTATTTTAACTGTATATTAATGAAAAAAAGCCACTGAAACATTTCTGTAACCCTAAATTTCAGAACCCATCTACCGAGTAAATGCCCCAAATTACTGTATCTTACCATATTTGACACTTTTTGAAAGCTGCTATAAGGATAGCAGCACCACAATTAAAAATATTCCTAGGTTTGGCAAAATGAAGGTCCCCTGGCAGGGTACGGTCACATTGTCTTAGTGTAATATCCATGTTAAATTCATGAATATATGTGTATTTAGACCGGGCTTGTTCATATAATTGTAAATGCCTTTTATTGTTTGAATTGTATGCATATAATACGTTTCATAACTGATTCATTCAATGTTGTTGTTTTTTTTGCTCAAGTCTTATAAATTAGATTTTGAAACTATGTTGATCAATAAATGTGGAAATATGAAGCTTAAATGGCAAATTAATAACAGAGACAAAAGTTCTAGCTCAATAACAGCGGATTATTAGAAGATAAAAATGGGTTGGTGGGAAGGAAGTTATGTCAGTATGTTACAATATTGAATTGAAGTCCCTCATGAAAGTAATAGCAGATGTATTCACCTGAAGGCTTGTATTAAAAACCCCAAACTAGTGTGTCTGCTTTTGGTACTGTTTTAATACAACAATTAACTACTGGTTTAACAAAGTAAAATATTTCTTTATTTCTACAATGCACACTTTGTTATTTTCTTTTTGATGTGTTACAATTGTTTCTTTATCAGGTGGTTTTGTATTCTGTGGTGTGTGAACACATTACTTTGAGAGATTAAGTCAATATTTCTCATGGAGTTGTTTCAGTATATTCTTGGCACTCAGAGGAAAGCTACTGTCAGTTCTCATTGCCTGTTTTTCACATACAGTACACAGTTATTACAAGCTGTGGAAGTAGTCACTGGTGAGAAAATTGAGCAAAAGGAAAAATCCATGTATAATTATCTAGTTGATTATGTTTGTCAATACATTGTGCCAGACATTCTGTCTGAGGAGCAACGGTAGGGTTCTCACCATCTCACAGCTCCACTGCCTTTCAGTGTATGTACAAAAACAAGCACCTAAGAGGCTGTTTATACTTAGTTTACAGTTTTATTTAGAAGTCACATAAGTTGATTATGCAGTATGCAGGTTAAAGATGACCTTTTTTATTATGTTTGTATTATTGTTTTTTGGCAGATGCCTTTATCCAAGGTGACTTGTAGGTGTTACAGCAACACTTAGGTGTTTAGCAGAAGAAAAGTAGGAGATCAGATTTAGAGAGGTCGATTTTGAGGTGGTGTGAATGTGTACAAATTGTGATAGCTGAGAAACATTCTGAGATGTGGGAGTCAAAGGAGGGAAAGGAGAGGAAGATCTGGGCCTCATCGGCATAAAGGTGGTAGGAGAAACTAAGAGAAAAGATGAGAGTACCCAGAAACTGAGTGTAGAGTGAGAACAAGAGGGGTCCCAGGACAGATCCTTGGGGTACATCTGTAGGGTATACTGAGTGGCCAAAAAAAAAAAAAAAAAGTCTGCAATGTATGTAATCAAGTGATGTGTCATGTGATATGCTAAGCCTATATAACAGTTGTGTACAAAGCAGACGGATCTGAAAGACCTCTCAACATGTGTGAGGATTGAGGACTGTACAACCTACTTGTCCCTCAAAGCAGTGGCTGAATTGATGAAAGTGTCAATGAAGGCATTCTCCGGGATGTTCCTAGAATGACAGTGTTGAAGAATATCACCACCAGAAAGCGTAACTCTGGTTGCAAGCTGTTCATGACTGCTGAAGCCTGCAACAAATTCTGCCACACTACAGAATACAAGCAATGCCCAATACACATAAACCTTAACCACTGAAAAAGACACATGATCCACTCAAACAATACACAGGGAACTCTAGCCTATCCACTATTATGACCAGTCCGTGTTTCTATTAGTGTTAACAAACCAATTATATCATTCTTTGTGAAAGTAGAAGGCATAGCTTGGGGGTTATATCATACAGACATTTGAATTGTTTTGCCGTTTATTTCTCAATGTATTGCCACAAGAATGCTTCAGGTATTAATATATTTATTTTACAAAAGTTATTAGTCTATTAGAAATTAACCAGTTTAAGAAATCAAATTTGAATGAAGCATTTCAAATGCAAAAAAAAAAAAATCTTATTCCATACATTCTTCAGTATGAAATTGGAGTCTGCAAAGCAGCACTCTGTATACCCTTACTAAAATATAAACCTTCTTGCAAACTGTAGTGGCAAGTTTTCCACAAGTTTGCGGCAAACTTATGGTGAATATTTGCAAAAAACTTGCCACATGGTCGTTTTTCAAATGCAAATTAGATGTTCTGGCAAACAGTTGTGACAATGTTGTGGCAAAGAGTTGTGGTGATCTTGTGGCAAATATTTATGGTGAAGTAATAGCAAATTTCTGGTGAACTATTGTGAATATTGGGAGAACTGCCATTGTGAATATTGTGATTTGCTTTTTTTGTAGAGTTGCAGTGGAAATATATGAAGCATTAAAAAACCTAACATGTATTTTTAAATATCTCTTTAAAAAAAAAAAAAAAAAAAAAAAATTATAAAAAAATATATATATAAAAAAATAATGTATACACACCAGCTTGGGATTAAAGTTTTGATAATTTAGCTCACATATTTAAACAGTGGAGCACAATAACATGTTAACAGTATCTTCATATATCTTAATGTCTTTACTTAAATATTCTTATAATGTTAAACAGTCTCATTACACATTTTAATCCTAGAGTAACAGCAAACATAGAAACTATTTTGTTATACTCTAGGGTGTCTATCAGCCTAATTAATTAAAGTAATTTGAATGTAAATATGTATCAAAAATTAAATAAATGAGTCACATTTTATGCCAGTGTATTGACGAGTCCTATTTTAATTGGTTCAATGGCAGATACTTCGATCCCACACCATCATTTGCCCCCTTTACTAACTTAAAAAAGCACTGAAAACTAACTGTAATACTTTATTCAATAGACAATCAGAATACATCACTGAATAGAATGCAACGTCAAGCCCAACCACTGTACGTCAGTTCCCATTCACTAAATATTAAATTTGAAATGGAAAAAAATTCTACATTGTCAACTAAGATAATAATTTGAAAATGATAAGGTATCACAACAAAATAACATTCACATGCTTGAAATAGCAGTAGAAAGATACAATTGAAGTGTCTTAATCAAATAATATGCCCAAGCACTTGCCGCAATGTCTCCCAAATTTTTAAAAACTTACGGCAAAAGTTGCCTGTAAGCCCACTGGTCACTGCCGCCAGTGTCCCTCAGCACCAGCATATCGTGATCTACATCCCATTCACAAACTTCCTCCACATCAGCTGGCACATTCTGTCCCAATTTAATTTTATTCTGTCTAATCTCATCCTGCGAGAAAATGAGTCATTATCATAATGTATTTTTGTTGCCCTTCTTTTTACTGTTCCCCTCCTGGCACTAAGCCATGAGAAAGACATACTGTATCATTGGTTAATGACGGGCAATCAAAGGGAGGGACACATGTTATACGGAGCTCAATATGACCGTGCTTCCAGGATTTTTCAATCACACTTTTTATTTTTTTTCCTGAATCGAGTGTCCAGCAATGCACCATAACAAAACTGCAAATCCTTTGCAACTATACATTTCAAGAACTGTGAAACTATATAGTCTATCAAATGTAAACATCTAACATTATATACATCCAGCTGTTCAATCATCATTGTGATCCAGAGTGCTCTCCATTGCCTGACAAATTTTGTTAATATATTTTTCTTTTTTCAAAGCTGCGTTGTTTGTATAGGTTGTAACAGCGGTTCGCAAACTACACTGCAGACCGAACAACTCATTTGACCACTATCTTTATTAACTCTGACCATGGGTAAATCTTCAGACAGTTTGCCTGAAAATCAATCTTTTTTTAACATTCCCTTCACAGACATCGCTATAGTGCTGTTGTAACACTAAGGTTGTATTTAATCCTCTAGTCTAATCTATGTATTAGTGGTGTGTGACTGAATTTAGTAAAAATTACCTGTTGTATTTTTTCATTATGAAAGTTTGTTTTTTAAATTTGAATTTTTTGGGTATTAAAACTAGTTTAGCTTTCTCTTGTATGCCTGATAATGTAGCTCACAAGAGGAGAAAGACTACTACAGTACACCTTCATTATCTGTTTTCCAGTTTAATTTCACATTTCATTTTCTAAAGGAAAATCATATGAAGGTAGTGTTGTTTACCAGTCTCTGGCATTTCATTAAGTGAAAGAGACAGATTGGGGCTGCTCAGCGAGTGTTATCAGTTTATTATTTATGTATTATTTAGAAAGCAGATTGACCTTCAAAGCTGAAAACTGAGCAAAAAATGGTCCTACTGTCAAGTTTATTAGAACGTGAGCAGCTAGCATCCACCAAGCACCATTGTGATCTGGCAGCAATTTAGATGGAAATAAGTGGAGTCAGTGACATTTCTTGAACTGTCTGTCTGTGTTTGAATAAGGTGATGTTTATTGGTTCCACAGTGTCTTATGGTTGGACAGCCAGATTCTGGTTCCGTACTGTATTGGGCTGAATTATAGTAAAGAACAGGTTTCGGATTCATTTTTCTAACACATTTGCTTCTTGTTCAATAAGATCAAAGGCAGTATCTTACCAAACTATTACACCGTTGTGATGTACAGTATATTCACTTCCAAGGTTCACCCTGTTACAAATTACAGTAATTTCCAATAAATTCTAAAATAAATCGCACAACATTTTTAAAGCTGGACTACAAAAGTCATATGTACTGAATTATTCTGAAATTCAGTAATGGTCTTATTAATTATTATACTTTATCTTGTAATCTGTTGGGGCATACAACCTGTTGATAACAGGAATGTGTGAACATAGGGCTGGGATTGAAATGGAAAGCGAAAAAAAAGTTTTAAATGTTTTTAAAAACTTCTTTCACAGGTGAAATGTTAATGCCAGCTCTTTAAATGTCTGTATTATTTTCAGAATTATATTTTTAAACAATAAAAGTGTAGGGCTTATGAATATACAATGCCAAAGAGCTACTAATTCACTCCAATTTAACAGGTAAAGATCCCGACAGAAAAAAGGGTATGTGCTGCAATTAACTAATACTTTTGGGATATGTCTGCCACAGGTCAGGTATTCACTTTATATCCAAGTTGCCAGTAGGCCCCTCTGTGGACTAACATCTTCAGTCCCGCCTCACCGAGTTAATAAATAGTCACTACACTGAGAATTCATTCTCTTTTGCTTCACACCATCAGGTAGGTAAGGTAGTTATAACTAACCTGTCTTGCACTATTGTATCTTTGTAAAAGAGCTCTCACTCTTACACCACTGGTGCTTGGTGCCTTCAGTGCCCTTGGTACCTTTTGGGGCATCGGTGCATTGACATCCTCTGTGCAACGATGCTTCGGCACCCACGGTGCTCTACGCTCACTGCCTCAGAGCATCAGTGCCTTCGGTGCACTTGACACCTCTGTGCTTTAGCTCCCTCGGTACTCCAGAGCCTCAGTGCCGTCTGTGCTTAATTGCTACCTGCATCAGGGCCCTCGGCGTATAGTTTTCTCTGAGCCTTGGTCCTTTGGCACCCTGGTTGCTCCAGAGTCTAGGTGCTTTGGTGCATATACATCCCCTGCCTCGATACCCTCAGTGCTTCAAAGCCTCAGTGCTTCGGTGCCTAGGGCTCAGACACCCCCGCTGCAAACACTCCGGGCAGCACCATGTCTAAGTTCCACCCTTGCACATCCTATGGAGGGATTCTTCCCCACAGGATAAGCGCCTAATGTGTTTTAAGTGCTTGGGGATACAGCATGCCTGTAGAAGAAAACCAAATTGGACTTGGCTTTGGTAAAATCTTATCTAAATCTTACCAGCAAAGACGGCAGTGAGTACAAACCTGGCACTGTATGAAAGAATCCTGGTAGCGGAGTCAGCTGAAAGCAGAAAGAATGATTCAGCAGGAGGAACAAGGGAGAGAGCAGAGGAAGTAAAGGTTGTTGAGGAAAGGGAGTTGGGATTGCGATGAAAAGAAAGAGAAGGGGCAGAAATAGAGGGTAGGGAGGATAAAAGAAATGAAAAGGAGAGAAAAATGTATCAGGGGAGAAGGGAGGTAATAGTAGGGGATGAGAGAGAGCAGTCTCTTGAGAAAATCAGGTCCAATTGGCAACCAGCAATTTGAATAGGTGAAGGGGAGAGTTGAAAAGAAAAATAATTAAGTAGAAAACCAGCAGGATGAGTTGAGTTAGATAGAGGAAAGGAAGCAATCAAGATCATCAAGGAAGTGAGTAGGAGGACGAGGGGTTGATTGAGAACTATGTGAAGCAGAAGACAGGGAGAGTGCAATTTAGTGGCATGAAATTCAAAAGTAGTGACCGAGAGGGCAGAGAGAGCAGAGGGAATTGAGAAGTTCCAGGATGGAGGAATTCCGTTCCCCCACCTTGTCCTGAGGAATGGGGAGAATGAGTGGACATAGAGAGAGGAGAGAGCAGCTGGGTTAACAGTGTTTTCAGGGGAGATCCTTGTTTCTGTAACAGCCAAGAGAGAGAGAGAGAGAGAGAGAGAGAGAGAGAGAGAGAGAGAGAGAGAGAGAGATGAGAGGTGTAAGCAGAGGTGTAACTAGAGATGAAATCAGCCTTGTTTATACACAGATATTTATACCACAAATATAGGTTTATGAACCTGGAAAGTACGTTCTAGTGGTACTAATAGATATGTTGAACGACAACATATTTGATCTTAAATAACATGAGCTGATGCATTAGGAGAAAATATCTCATCTCGACTTTCTGTGCTATTTCAAGCTTCGCTCTCACTGGTTATGATGTCACAGAAAGACTTTATGAAATATTTTCTCATAACGTACGTTAGCCCATATATCTAGTGATAACATAAGTGGGATAACATGCTTACCGGGATTACTTTCGAATGTGTCCTTGCTTACATTCCAATCCAGTGGTGTGCTACTGAAATTCAGGATGGAGCTGTGCTTCGGTAGTTCAAACAATACTGCCACCTGTATGTGTTTTATAACAACTTTAAAATGGGCCTAGGTGGAGAAAGACGGGCCATGCTCTTTACCTGGTGCAGAAAGATGGGCCAATGTAAAACTATGACATTCTTTTGAACAGATGAAACGTTCTCTTTGAGCCATTGCTTGTTCTCGAGACCATGGCATTGTACCACACTGCTTACAATTTATCCCCCTGTGTGCTCTGTTTCTGAATCGCCGCCAATACAGTGAAAGTTTTGACGGTGAGTGAGTGTGCCACTGACACTCTAAGGTTATAGGTTTTTGTTTTTCAACTATATGGAGTGTTGAAAAATGACATGGATTGCCATAAATGTAATTATTCTATGGTCATAACCCTAATCAAAATGTTAAGGTAGGGGTGTGTGTGTGTGTGTTTGTGTGTGTGTGTGTGTGTGTGTGTGTGTCTGTGTGTGTGTGTACGTACGTATGTTGGAATTATGTCTTCAAATGTCTGAAATAATTTCAGATTACTATTGCTGTTTTGATTTGTACTCCGTTAATTGAGAATGAGTTTAGTCGAGAAATGCCATTTAATATCTGCATTTGTCTTATCTGAACAGTCTGTAGACCCTTCATGTAGCCCCCATTCAGTTTTAACAAATATTTATTTTTATTTTTATTAGATTTTCAGGGTTAATTACAGGAAATTAAATTTAATTAACACTCGAACCGTCGAGATTTCAGACTACATACAACCGCTGCACCCATAAAGTGTGCGGCTCCATTTTAAAACAGCTTGGATATGAAAGTGAAAAACAAACAATCGGATACAACTTAATATTTTTACTTATGAACATCATACATAACATTTTCAGAGCAGAAACACCCAATTTACATTGAAAATTTAACGTTTTTCTTATTTTCTTTAAAAAAGAGCTCACATATATAAAAATTAAAAACTGCAATAAAATAAACTGTGTTAAACCAAGGGGTACAGTAAGGAATGGAAGGTATCTGAGAGCAACAAATGTACCCGAAATGGCCAATACACATAAGATGGTCGACGGGGAAATCTGCCTAGAAACAGGGCTCAGAATGAGGCTCAGGGGCGGGTTGGGAACACCTGCAGAGGGTGTGGCCAGTCCACATAAATAGGCCTTGTTTTGACAGAGAAAGAGTGAAGTAGGGAGAGACACCAGTGTGGTGTCTATGAGCAAGAGAAGGAATTCTGAACTATTTGACAACCTGTGTATGACCTGAACTGTTCTGACAAATTGTTCTGGCTGGACTACATGTTTTACCTGAGAACCTGTGGAGTGTACCGAACTTTAAATTGTTAAACGACCATCCCTCTGCCTGAACCTCAGAAGGCAATAAAAGTGAAGGTACAGTCCTGTTTAACCTTGAACTACTGTTGTATGTGGTTGGTGTGGTATCTCAAGCCGATTTTGTGTACAAGTTTGTCTTTGCAGACCTCACTTTGTCACAATATGTGTATATTAACAATGACCATTTTGAAGGTGGATTGCGGTATCAGCATCTAGGTACATTTAAATCCCATTCGTAATTTTTATATAGCAGCTTGATCGTGGTTGTGTGTGCCGTCATCTTTCTGTTGAGCAGCTCACCAGCTCTGAGAGTATCATGAGTGATTTTCATGACGTCGCAAAGTAGTGGAGCGAGTGCAAAGGTCTTTTGGGTATGATTTTCTTAGCTCAAAGTTGACGTTTTTGTGCTTTTAGGGCTACAGCTAGCGTCAGTGGTCGGCATAACTTTTGAGGCATGGTGTAATAAACATTTCATTGTGAAGTGATTTTGATGCAATGCAAAGCCGGTGCTGCGTTTGGATTTTGAAAGAGACATCTCAGGCTGGCTTCGGTTGGTGTCGGGAGTAGAAAAAAGCATGCGGGGCAATGTATTTGTGGCTTATGACACCATTTTGCAACCCAAGTACTTCTGCTGAACACAGGTATAATCAAGCCATCACCCCTGCTCAATCTACCATTGAGCATACATTTGGAATGTTAAAATGCCTTTCCATATGAACTGGATGTTGTATTGACTTTCCAGAGGAAACCAGTTTTTATGGAACACTGGGAGACACTCCAGTTGTCATTACTGCGAGACAGGCCCTGTGTTATCAAAATCAGGCCCAACATGTTTAAAAGCCACCGTACAGCTTTTAATCCAGCCCTTCCTCTTTTCTACCGAGCTCCCTCAGGAGCTGTGCACACCATTTGTGTGTGCCTCTATTATTCTTTGATATCCGTGCCATTACAGCTCAGATTCTGATCTACATCAACCATAGAATGACGCTGTGAATAAATGCTTACCCAACCACAATGTCATAACATCGTCTATAAAGCATTTTGTTCGAGCATGCCAGCTCGAAGTTAACCTTTTATGAGGTATATTTAGGGATTTTTTTGTATGTTTGTTGTTTTTCATTTGGGAATTAAAGAGCCTAAGCTTGTACTGGTGGGAATGGGGTCATGAATAAACATGGTACTTTCTAGAACAATACATTTAGCTATGTATTGGGGAGCCTTATTTTAAAGCTCTGGATCTAAACCTTGGTTACATACAGAATTTTAGAGGTTGCTGTGGTGGTTGTTGCACAGCCAGACATGCTTGAAGTCTTTTTCCGCATATCTAATCGCCATTGAAAACTGTACAAAACCATATGGAGTTTGTGAGAGCTTCTATTTGAGTTTAAAGTAAGATTAGCACCAGCTGTTTATAAAAAATTTAAAATAATTTTACAACGAGATTTTCCAGCACAGCATCATAGTTTTACCATGAAGGTGTTTTGCAAAAGATTGAGTTCTGTCTGATTTAGTTTATGTTATTTCAAATTAATTATTGTGCTGTAGGTATTTTCAACAATGTTTCTTCCAATATCACATACCAGGCTTCGGCACACAGTGTGATCACTACTGTAAAACATCACCTACAATATTCCAATAGTATTCTGAAAATTAACAAAGTTTATGTCATGTGAACACACTTTCCAGAAAACGCAAACACCATTCCCATGCACACGATTATTAAAGCAACTATATCTATATTTCAAGACAGAAAAAGAAAACTGCTGCAATAATGATTTAACACAGATTAGAGACTTAATACCTTGCCATGTTTCCATTTCAATGTATCTCCATAGATCAAAATGTGGGGAAGTTTGTTCTATACATACGTTACATATTAAACCCATGGTAGATTGACTCTTGCTTCCCAATTGGCTAATGCTGGGTCACATGACCAGCAAAATACAATTGTACTTTTTGTAATTATTACATCCCAAAAACTTATTTTGTTTTTATTGTAAAAAGATGAACAAAACAAGGTATATAGAGCAGCAATACACAATGAGAAAGCAAAGTTATAATAAATACTGTTTATCAGTTTTGCTTTGCAAGTTATGGAATAGCGTCTTGTGTGGAAGTAAAAAGCAGGCTAATGATGCACATAATGGAAACCGTTTAATGATTTTGGGCTTATATAATAATATGTAGTACAAAGGATGGTTTTCTATTTTGTGTTGTATTTACTTTTCCAGAACAAAGATTATAAATGAATATCAGCTTTCAGTCATTGATCAGTTTACATGGATCCATTTGTCTAGTTAAGGATAAAGTGATATTATTAATTTAAATAAAGCAGTAGTATTTGATCAAAAGTAAATTTTTACTACATTAGTATAACTATACATAGTTGTTCACAGAGATATTGCCTGCAATGTTGGAGCAGCAAATTCCAGCATGGTAAAAATGCACAGAGAATTTACACAGTACAGTATATAAGGTATAGTAGTTTATATGAGGAAAAGGATGAGCTATTGAAAGGTGTGGACAGTTTGCATACGCTGGGGAATTAGAACAATAGAGATGTATAGGATAATAATCTGTTGAATACAGCAAAGTCTAAAGTACCTGATAATTACTTATGGGTTGGGGTCTACTTAAATTAGGGTACATTTACATATTTTTCATTGGTAGACAGTATTTCAAACACCATAAAGCCTAAAAATAGTGGTGCTTGCTTCCTTACTAAAACAGAGCGCTGTCATTTTTTAAAGGCAAGCATGCACCATCCCTCTGCAGTTGACTTGCCCATACATGAGACTGCATGTTCTGCATCCACTGAATTGGTTGGAAGTTAAGGCAAAGCTTTGCTCAGTTATACAGATGTGGAAATCGACTATAAACAGCCCCAAAACTCGGTTACCTAAGGGCATCTCGCATACTTTATGAAGGCAATATATGTAGCACATTTGTTTTCATGTTATTTATCCCATCAAATTAATAATTTTATTAGTACAGAGTCAAAACAAAGAAAACGTGGCTATTGGGGTCTAAAATTCCAACTGTGAAAAAGTATGGTTGAAGCGAGGTGGCTGTGCTAGATTGTTGTAGTGCTGATTTAACTTGCCAACAGGAATACTTTTTGTCTGGGCTGACTTTCCAGTTTGGTTTATGAAAGCTGTTTATTTTATGTTCTGTTCAGCAGCCTCTGTAGTAGCCTTTTGTTTAATGTGTGATTCTTTTGTGTAATGTGTGATATGCAAAACAATTACCTCCATCTGCACCTCCATCTGCATGTACAGTTTCTTTGGGAAATAACTTGACACGATCAATTACCGAAATATACTTTGCTTTTTTTGCTTTGTTGTCCATTTCTAGTATTTTATCTCCAAGGCTGAAAACTAGATTGTAGCAACCTAAATCAAAACAATGAAGCACTGACTTTGACCCACCAGCTACTGCACAGTACAGGTTACAGAAAAGACAATACAGACGCACTGACAGGCTGATTAAAACTTCGTTTTCATTTGAATAGTAAACAAGAACGTTAGCCGCTTTGGTGAATTTTTTTGTAAATGTTATTTGTGGATGTTTTTTGCTTGTTTTTTGCTTATGTGCAATTCACACAGGACTGGGATGGAATAAAAAAGGGTTATCTACAGAAGGAAGATACGTAGTTTGCGTCGCTTGTGTTGTGCAGTAGTTCATTTAAACAAGGTTTCTTTTTTTTTGTTTCCTCTCTGTACTTGTTCGGTATGCATTGGCCCAGTGGTGGCAGCAGGATTTAATTCCTGGCTGGGCCCCAAATTTTCATGGATGGGTCATTTATGACTTAATGACGTAAACGTAATGACGTGTTTACCAATATGCGTACTGAGGACACTCAGTCTACTGTCAGAAATAGCACCATATTCTCAGATTGTCAACATTTTGACAGTTGGACATCTGATTTACTATCAACAGACATAGCAGCACAAATTCTATAACGTTAGCGAGCTACAAGTCACAAAGAAAATGACAAAAAAGCTGACTAAAGCTCTCAAACATGTATTCAACTTTCCAAAGTGAGCTTAAATTTAAAAAGCTCTCATACAGTGACTAAAAGTGAATGTCAATACTTCCCTTTGAGCTTTACAAAAGTGTCAGTTATATGGGAACAAAAATAAAACAGGAATAGAGGCATGAGTTGAGCATAACATACACAGTCAACTGAATTCAAATTGATAAAATTAAATGTAGCGTATTTGATTGTCGGTTTGTTTTCTTTTTACCAAATGTGTCAGGACATAGCTAATGCATAAGACACAAATATAGCTCCAGTTTACTGCAAAGTTGGCTAAACGTATCCAGGGCGACTTACAATTGATATCACATTATTTATTACATACAATTACCCATTTATACAGTATAAATAACTAAACAGCAGCTGCACAAGCTGGTGCTTGCGTGCCTTGCAATGAAAGAAAACTTCCTAAATGTTTGCTGCCGACGCGTTTAATTTCGATACTATACTATCGAAGACGCAAGATCTCATATCTCAGCCATCCAATTACCAATTGTTTTTTCATAACCATGACAACGGTACAGAGGTGGGTGGGACGGATATATTTATTGAACCACGAGGATGAGCTAGACTCACCACAGCAGGTTACAGTCTGATACGGTTTGGGATGAAACGTTTTTAATTGTCAATCACTCCATAAATGGGTGGGCCCAGGCCCCTCAGGCCCAAGCGTGGCACCGCCATCTGCACTGACCCCTAAAAGAGGTGAATTTCGTGGTGACCCCTCAATTTCACGATTTCCACGAAATCGAGATTTATGTAGACCCTACTTATGGGACAATAAATACACCTGGTCCACAAATGCAATCATTAATACTTATTGGCTTTATTTAAGTCAAGTGGGTATATGTTTGTGGGTCAGTCTGTCTGTCTGTCACACTCTACTTGTTATACAGATATTTAAACAACTATGAGACCCTCCACTGGTCACTGTAATGTTATTCCTATTTCTTTTAATCTGTAACTTTATATAGCGGAGCAAGCAATTGGTCCCTTTTGAAGAGCTTACTATTGGGATTATTTATTCCATTTTATCCTTAACACTAATGTGATCTTTTTTTATCTTCTACTACCTATAGCTTTAATAGCCTACTTGATTCAACAAACAATAGTTTCTTTAATTCTTTTTTTTTTTTTTTTAGCAACGTACAGAAATGAGTCCTGCTAGCAGTGTCCATTCCCTCCATGTGAGCCCAGACCCTGAAAAGGCACCGCTGTCTGAGGTACATTTTAATTTAAAGGTGTTTTTACTTTGAACGTTTCTTGCCAACTGTCTTACATTTTTTGTGTGTTGGAAGCCCAAGTAAAACACACTGCTAGGAATAAAGCTAAAAACACAGAGTGAAAGAGAGCTCTTTTATCACACATTTAATTCTTTGAGTTTATCACAATCAATATAATCAGCCTTCGCTCTGTGGTGTGGTGTGTCTGCACCATACAACATTAATATAAATATCCTTTATTCCTGTTGAAATGTTTCATAGTTTTCTCTAGTGGTGGTGTATCCATCACTTTAACCTTTAAACTGCTATTGTGCAATTTCTGTCCTTTGAATATAATGATTTCCATTACATGAAAGTAGATGTTACAAATTTTAAAACTTCATGCTGATGCCAAGATAAGCACCAACTAAGATGTAGCTTTACAGTAAACTAATGTGATCCATCTGATCTCCATCCATTTGCGTTTCTTTCCATTTGATGTTGTTGATATCCTTCTGCCCGGTATTGATGGTTGAAGTGTAATGCTAACTCCAGGGATCAGCTTATTTTGCCTCCCCAGTGCATCAGCACATACAATTGTGGTGGTCTCCCCAGCGCATCAGCATGACAAGCGTCTGGATTGAGCTAAGTAGGGTACATCTCTGGGGTCTTTAAATAGGCACCTTCCATCCTCTGTATTTCGTCGACTTGTCCACGACACCTCAAGAGGGCTCGACAGTGATTCTGGTGTCCCAGCATCACTCCTGTCCGTCCCCCACTCAACCCAGCTTACTTACCTGTGCATCAGTGTTGTTTTCTTTCTATTGTGCTTGAGATTCCCAGCCAGAATCTTTCTGTCTCAACCACAGCCAGTTGCTGCGCCTTTCTGCTGCTTCAGATAAGTTCTTCACTGTGCGATGCAACTCTTGATGCCACAAATCCTCCACAACCCACCTTCACTGTTTAAACCCGGACTCTCCATCCTTGCTGTTCCGCTTCAGCAGCTAGTTGAGCACACCAAAGTTACGCCTCATCCACAGCATCCTCCCATGGCATTGTTAACTCTAATAGATGAACAAGGCATGCTGATTCAGACCACAAGACAATATCAGGTCGAAGGTTAGTGGTGGCAATCTCAGGTGGAAAAATAAGCCGTTGACCAACATCTGCCAGCATTTTCCAGTCTCTAGCAGCTTCCACTTGTCCTGGACGAGGCTTGATTTTGACACCTTTTCTTGGTGGTTGCTCTCCTGAACAGAGGAATATTGTCTTTTGTATGTAATGCTTTGATGGAAATGGTGGCATCTTATTGGTCAGGTTACACTTGTCTTCCAATGCTAAGGCCAAACATCACAGCACCTGGTCATGGCACCAAGAAAACCGTCCTTGGCTAAGACCCACCTTACATCCTGTCAAAATGTGTCTTAATGTTGCAGGTGATGAACACAAAGGACATGAGGGATCCTCACCCACCCAGAGGTTTAGGTTCTGTGGTGATGGGAGAACATCATATGTTGATCTGATGAGGAAATTGATCCTGCTCTGTTCCATTGTCCATAGGTCTTACCAGCCAATCTTGCTTTGTTCCACACTCTCCCATCTCATCCATTCTCCCTGCTTGGCCTGGGAAACAACCTTTAAACACCTCATCCTCTAAAGCCTGCTTTTGCACCTCGTTGACTACCAGCTTCCTCCGTTGAGCTGGGGTTGCCTTGTGCCATGTAGGAGGAGCTGAACTGAGACCAAGCCTGCCTCTTCCATACTAAATTTGCCCCATAATATCACTGATTTGAAGGGCAGCCTTAACATCTTCCACGGCTTTCTTTGCCGCCCACTTTCTTCCAGTTTTCAACACAGGTGCTGCCCCCCTTACGCATTTGTCCTGTGAATCTAATAATGTCATTTCCAACTGGACTTTGGCGCCTTAAACTCCTCAGTTAGAGCAGAGACTGGTAGCTGCAGTATTCCTTTATCATAAAGTCCCACTCTGCTGAGGCAGCGTGGAAGTCCCAACCATTTCCTGACATATTAACTGATTAAAGCTTCTAGCTTCTCATTTGTTGTCAAGGAAACCTCGTACACAGTCAGAGGCCACAGCAGTCTTGGCAATAGACCAAACTGAAAGCACCAGAGTTTCAGTTTGCCTGGTAATGCGATGCTGTCTATGCTTCAACCCTTCCAGTGCTTGTTGTCTAACTTCTCCCACACGAACTGTGTCCTTTAGATTCCCGTCGTACCATCTCCCTAGACTTTTCACTGGCTTCTCGGACACTGTTGGTATTGCCTCACCATTAATGTAAAACCCTTTATCTACTACTTTACCTTTAATTATAGAGATGCTCCTTGATTTAGTGGGCTTGAATTGCATTCATGCCCATTTGATGTTAATGGTTAATTTGCCCAATAATCGATTTGTGCAGGCTACTGTTGTAGTCATTGTTGTCATGTCATCCATTTATGCTTAAATTGGTGGTAGTCACATTTCAGAAGCCAAGTGCTCTCCTTCCACTACCCATTTAATTTTAGATCACTGATAAAATTTATTTACAGTATAGGAATTCTGAAAACAGAATTTCAAAAGATCTAAAATTATGGGTTTGAAATGTACAGTATTGTAGTGTACCCCGACCCTCTGTGTATTTGTGTTATATGTTGCGTGTTGTGTGTTAATGATGGTGTATAGTTATTGGTGCATGGGATATAAATGGGTCTGTGTAGCACATGTGATTTAAAATATATAGTTGTATTTAGGCACGAGGATTACACTTCACTTCACGTATTTAATAGTATGTGAGCACAGGATTGCACAAATTAGTTCACATGCTGGAATTCAAGTGAATAATTAATTAGTAATTGAATCCAGGCACAACAGTATATATAGATGCATGTTTCACTCACTGGGTTGTGTGTTCGGTAAGTGGCGAAGGAGAGTAAAACAAAGTAAAAAAAAAGTAAAGTAAGTAGAACAAGTGTTTTGACTCACCGTGTTTGTTTGTCTGTTAGTCCACTGTTTAAGTGTTAGTCCGTTTTGTTTGTCTGTTTATTTTGGCCTCATCTTTTATTTGTTTCAATAAATGCACTGAGCGCCACAGCGTCTCAGTTTTCACCTGTCAGTACTGTCTGCTTATGTACTCCTTTCTGGCCTGATGTCACCCTGCAGCCAGCCTGTTCACACGTATGCAAGAAGAAGCTGCCTATTTTGTTTACCAATAATCAAATATTTGTTTACTGCAATGTGTCTTAATGGACATACCGGTATTGGTATGCAGTTTTACATGTAATAGTCTGTATCCAGCTAACTCTCTTTTAAATTGCTGATCAGTTTTCTTTCTTCCCACAAAGACCCATAAGCTCTGTGATTTATGTGTCTTACATAACCAACAGTCCTTGATGTTGTCTGAATGAGCCTTATCACTGATTGTCTTTTTGGTTGATTCATAGTTGTCAAACTACATATTTGAATATCAAATGCTGTGATGTGACTTATCACCCCAGTATTTTATGCTGACCCAGTATGCTTGCATTTACAACCCAGGTAGGGACTTTGCTGGACTATTTCATAACTTCTTTTGTAATACATAAAAGCAAACTGAAGCATTCAAAAATATCTTTATGGTTTGTATTTTCTTTTTCTTAAACTGCAGCCTAGTTTCCTGAGAAAAAAAAAAAAAAAAACTATTTGACCTGTCTTAAAAATAGTGCACAGAAGGCAATCTTTAAGGACAAACATACCTATCAGCAAATTCTTAGGGAGCAACTCTGAGGACAAAAATGGTTGTTGGCAGTATTTGAAAGGTTACCTTGATGAAATATACTTGTTGTTTAGGCTCATTTCTTAGAAGTGGGTATCTTAAATAAGTGAGCCACATTTATTTTCACGGGTAGGATCCTTTTGAATAAGTACAGGTATTTAACATGCTTTACTATTAAGAATTTGTGTGCTCATTGTGCAATATCACGCAGTGATAGCTTTCTCTTATTGCTTTGCTGTTTAATGTCTTCTGTTTGTGAAGCATCTTTGGCAGATGATGGGACTAAACCCAATTTGTTAACTATGCTCCTCAGAGATTTTGCCAGCAGTTCAATTAAATTATTTAGGTATTGAGAAAAATGAAAGCATTTGCAAAGCAATATGAACATATGTTTTACTTTAAGTCACTGAACATTTCCCCACAAATTGTAATTTAGCATTAAGGGAATCTACAATCTCCCAAAGTACCAGTGATTTTAACAAAGTATTCAATTAAAAGTCAACTGCTGTAATAAAATAAAAAATTAGAATTTTATAAATGAGTGTGTTTTCTTTATAACAATATATTGTGTTGTCATTAATTGTTCTTTCATACACTGTAAGACACCTAAGATCTTTGACTGTTTATCAGTGAATATTATGGAATACAGAGGTTTGTACGTAAACCAAGCTTGTACACATGTAATTCAGTAATTGTGCAACAGTTTATTCACATTGGATGATCAGTTCTTCTCTTATCTTGACAATGTGACAATGACCTGTAAGACAAAGTTTACTGTGCTTATATATGATCTAGTTACATGTGCGATAATGACCTAAAGCAATTTGTGAGGTACAAAGTGTGAAGAATGAGAGGACAAGGAACAAAAGCATCACTTTAGTATAATGTGTGGCTGCAGATAAAAATGGTTGGCCTCGATCTTGAGAAGCTAATGAAATCTATAAGTTTGCCTATCTGACTTACATGCAGCCAGCGCTGTGATTTTTTTTTTTTCAGGGCATCTGTAGCAGTAATGGAGACGAGCCTAAAATAGGAAGCAATGCATCTGACATTGTGTTAGATGACAAGGGATTGGAGCGTGTGGCCTGCTGTTCTAGAAAATCTGTTTTAAAAATAAGCTAGAATCCAACTGAGAATCCACATCACTTCTTGTCCTACTTTGAGCGAGTGCAGAAACTTTTTTTGAACATTTGTTATCCTTGCCACCTTAGCTTGCCTTTTATAATCAGTGCCTGTGGACAGTAATTCCCACAGTGAGGTATGTCACCAGCATGGGTAATAAGAGTGAACGATCCTCAGTGCGCCTTGGATACAGCAGGTAGGAGTGTACTATTGGTTATCTCATTTATTCTCCACTTCTTGTCAGCCCTTTGCTCTGTAATTCTATTTATATAGCGACCAGGATACTGGCTATATTTAACATCTTTGGAATTGCTATAGGCCAGCAAAACAGACAGGAGTAAAAAAAAATGTTAGGGTACTCTTCAAAGACAACCACCAACGAGATTATGTATGGGATATGCCTGCCTGGGTAGGTATCGCTGAGCTCTCTATATCAGAGTTGCCGGTAGGCCCCTTCCTGGGATGACACACTCGGTCCCGCCCACTGAGGGATTAAGACCGTCATACTGAGGAAGGCATTTCTCTTTTTCCATTGAACCCGCGAGGGCGACCGATGCGACCTCGCTGTAGGTGGTTGTCTTCTCTTTCAGGGAACCAGGGTTACGTGAGTAACCTAACGTTCACTTTCAATTTGAAGATGACCACCAACGACATTATGTATGGGATAATATATACCAGGTCCGTCATGAGGGAGAAGGAATGGCAGCATATGAGGGATGCATCAGAACCGCATAACCCCAGGGTTAGTGGTGTAAGCTTACACTCTCAAGGACCCTCGTGTCTAACGAAGGCAGGGCAGGATCTACCACATTAAGGTGGTAGAACCTGGAGAAAGTATGCGGTGTAGCCCAGCTAATTGCAATACAAATATATGACAGTGAGGCCCCTCTGAAGAGGGCCCAAGATGTAGCCAACCCTCTGATGGAGTGTGCGGCCACCCTCCCAAGTGGGGGCAAGCCAGCACCATCATACGCAGTCAGATTGTGTGCACAGTTTAGTGTGACAGACACTGCTTTGAGAGGGTCAGTCTCAGGGTCCATGTCCCGTGACAGACAAAGAGTTGGTATGACTGACGCAGATCTCTAGTGGAATCTGCCCTAGTGTTCTGCTATATATCCACAACCACGTCTGTTAGCCATAGGGCTAACCAACAGTCCCTTTCAGGGGCCAGACCCATGGCTGGAACTTCCCCGGTTCCAGGTGCCAAAGCATGCCTCTCGTCTGTCTGAGGAGATCCATGAGAAGCAGGATCTCCCAGGGGTAGCCTTGTAAGAGCTGGCACAGGTCAAGAATCTGATTCTTCTGGACCACCTAGGGGCCACCAGAAGAACCGGGGCCTTCTCTTACAGGACCTTTTCGAGAAAGACGGCCACTCCGTTCTGAAGTACCGAGACCTGGAGAGGGTCTGTCATGAAAGTATTCGTGATTCCTCGAAAGGAGGTCCCAAGCGGAACAGGAGAGCTTAACAGTTGTGCACGGTGGCGGGTACCCAGGTGTCTGAGGTGTAAGCGCGCTAATAATGCAGCTGGTGTGCCAAGAAGGGGATCTGAAGCCTGAAGTGTCTACCGTAACCACGCGGTCACACACCTGGTCAGCATAGACCAATGAGACACAAGGGCTGAAGCCGCAGTGGGTGAGTTGAAGCAGACAGCAAAAAATCACGGTAGAAATAGATAGATAGGAGAGAGCATGACTCACTGAGGTGGACGGGTCTACGCAGCCGGTGAGGTCTACTCGACAGTGGGGATGCGGCAAGGCCTAGCCCTGTGGAGGAACTGTGCTCTCCCAAGAAGGTATAGACAACTGCTTATGAACATGACTGCACAGGCAGTTTCTCACACACGACAGACAGATAAGAAAGAGCAGCCTACCAAATAAGCAAGGCGGCCGCTGTCAGTGAGCTACAGACCTCTGAAGGACTTTTACTAGGTGAGCCACTAAACTATGCACATAGTAACAATGCTGACACTGGTGTTAAAGGATTATCTTCCTTGGAAGACACCAACACTATTTACAGTTTCGGTGTGTGATTTTGGAGTTGAGTGATGTTTCACAGTTAAAAGTTTGGAAGAATTAACTTAATTGCCTCATATTTGCTGGGAAGCCATGACCTTCCTTGGCTTGCATGTCACTATTGCAATTCTCGAATATCCAGATGCAATTACTTGAATTGATTGATTCAACTGTGATTCCTGATTTTATAGTATTTGCAGCTAATGTGTCACTTACTGTTTATATAAACTCTAAATTTTGATGCTGACCCCGTAGACCACCTTTGGGAAAATATATAAAATAAAATAAAGTAAAAATGGGGCCAATTTGAATTAAGTTAAAATAATATAATAATGACATGTATTATTCAGCATTTGTTAAGTTTGTGCAATGTGTGATAGTAATGAAGCTATAGAAAACTGGGCACACATTGTAAATGACTAATTTGTATTCCTAATTAGGCTTATCCTAGGTTTATTCTTAGGCTTATTCCTCAAAATATAAGTAAAATATCTTGAAATGAACCACTGATTAGAACAACAACAACATTTAAGATACATCTACTTGAGGTGTGAATCTTGCCCACGAACTGCATTGTCTATAATAACAGCTATTGTACCTTTCTCCCCATATTTCCCTATAGCAAATACCAATTCCTTCACCCTTTTTCCCCAGTTTAAATAAATGCCATACTGAACTTGCTTTCTAAAAAAGTAGATGTAGTGCACAGAATGGAGAACTATGGGGAATATAGTCAACTGACACCAATACATTATAGTTTAGTGGCTCACCTGGTAAAAGTCCTTCAGAGGTCTGTAGCTCATTGACATCCACACTCGAGTTCTTGGTTGTAAAAGAGGAAGCTGGCTTTGTCGTAGGTTTGGAGGACACCCACTGAACCTTTAGTTCTCCTGAGCTGTGTGGGGAATTGTTGTGGTGGTGGAAAATATTTTCGGGCATTCCAAATTGGGGAGAAAATCGAGGGTAAAATAATGTTCTGTGGTATATCGATATCTGTAATATATCATGATACCAAAATCCTGTGATACCTAATATCGGGGTCTGTGACAGAAATACAATGAGTTCTGGTTGTAGATCTCCCTCTCGACCTGTGAAAGTGCTAAATAGTGAAACAAATAGTCTCTGGTCGGGCTGGCTCGTTTCCGAGGTCGGGAAGTCGGTCAGCCTCGTAGGAAGCAAGACTCTGTTGTAGGAACGTATTGACCTGGAAGGTAACCGAGGTAGCAACTGCAAGCAATAGACGCAGCTGGAATCGTTTACCAAGGGGTCATGCGGGGTAGCATAAAAGGGGCCACTTGGTTTTTGGTTAAAAATTGGAAGGACCATGAGAGATGCAGAAAAAGCGTATTGGAAATATTCATGAGTGTTTTTTGTTTGTCCGTGTCTGTTTAGTAACTGTCTGTTTTCTGATTATAGCTCTAGACGGCTAAACACCGATCTGGAGCTGTCGCCAAGGGGCAGCACAAACCGGATCAACACTGCACTTCAGTCACGATTAACACTGTTATCACTGTCATTCACAAATAAAGCACATTATTATATTTGTACTGCACTACAAGCACTGAGAGCACTCACTTTGGACTGGTGATCGTATAGTATAATTTAATTTCATTAACATTCCACTGCATGTCAAAAATGTTAGTGACGTCTTTATATTCTTTGGATTTTTGTATTAATCAGTATTTTATATGCATGTAATGTGATAGCTGTGAAAATCCTGTATTTTGAATTGCATGCATGAGTGGTGGAAATACTAGAATGAATACAGACTTTATTGCCAGCATATCAGTTTCTCTAACAGGATCAATGTGATGCTTCACCTGCAGAGAAAAGCACAGGACCTATAAAACTTCTGACTCACACTGCAAAAGTCTCCCAATGCAGACGGCTACAGGTTCAGCATTAAAGCAATAAAAAGTATTTACAGTTTATTACAGTAGCCAGAGTGGCTGTCTTTTGTGTAATTGACTTTCTTTGCAATGTTTTTAACAGCCAAACGAGCATGACGAGCACCTCTTGCTAGGAAAATGTCTTATGTCCTTATTTAAGGTGCACTGGGGCATTGTTTAGACAGAGACATTTTGTCTTGAACACACGAAAACAGAATTCTGTTCTAGTAGCACGTAAAAAGGCATCTATATTAGTGGCCAGTTTTTCCCAACTGAATTGCATATGTTAGCTGCATTTCTAGTAAAGCAATTCTTTGCCAGAAACTTTTTTTTTTATCTGTAAAACTCATTTTATTAAATTATTTGGAAGTGGTGATTTTCAAAATATCTAACACTATAAAATTGTAAAATGAATGCATAGTGTTTAAAATTAAGGAATACGAAGTTTGCATATATTCCCTAATGTAACAACATTACTGTGTTTGTTTAAAAATAAATATTTTACACTGTACATGAATCACTCAGGCTAGTCTAGTTTAGCATTATACTGTGTTTACTTGTTTTACTTTCTAAAAGATTTGAACAGAATAGATTCACGGAGGTATTATATTGTATGTGACTTTTGAAGAACATAGGAAATGTTACAAACAAGAGGAGGTCCATTTGGTCCATTTTGCTGATTTAGTTGTTTTATTGATCCAAGCAAGAACCTCATCAAGCCATTTCTTGAAATAATTGTGTTAAATCAGCTTCCACAATAGTGTTTCATGTTTTCATTCTTTGCTCATATTTTTAGAGCACTTCTAAGATACATATGCCTGTAAAACATCTGGCCTAGTTATAAAAAGTTTGCTTTAAGGAAAGTATTTCTGTGTTATATAAGAATTAAGAGATTCCTTGTAATTTGAGTATTTGAAGCTGGCTGAAACACCAGACTTCTCTTTCTATATGTAAGAAATAAAAAAATTGTGTCTTACACAAAGTGTTTCACTTTCATACCAGTTTTATTAGGATTTTATAGTCAGTACCAATGACTTATAAATACCCTGAAATTGTTTTCAGAACACTTCAGGCGTTGTTATGTCCAATTTATTTTCACAGGTGTAGTTTATTTTACACTTGCTGTTTTAAATATTTTTTTTCAGAGTAAGATAGGTTTAAAAGGCTCTGAATCGCAAAAGGACATCAGTACTGCATCTCCAGCCAAGCCCCACCCCTTGTTCACTGTAAATCATCTCCTGATCCCTCATTTTATCACCAAACTCCTCAATCATGCGATCCAAGTCATTATATTATTACTATAAAACTTCAAAAAGCTCTGCAAATGTCTGTGATATTCTTTGAGTGTTTTTGACCGTGTTATCTCTGTGGTGCATGGGCCTATCAGATACACCCTTTTTTCAGCTTCATTCGGCTCCTATTAGGCTCAGCCATTGAAAGGTTTTATTTTATTTTTTATTTCTGGAGAAAAAACAACTAGAGACCTGTGCTTTACGTCTTTTTTATGATGTCAGACATGGTCCGATATCGGACTGGAAAGGGAAAATTGTAATGACAGACCTTATCCGACATAGGACTGCAAATGGTTAAAAATGCAAATGGAATATAAATAAGTAAGATTTACAGAGAAAAGCAGATTCATCTCAGTTGCATAAGTAATTAACCCCTTTTCTACTGCAGCCCTAAATCAGCTCAGGTGCAAATTATTTGTTTGACAGGTCACAAAATCAGTGAAATGGTTTCAGCCTGTGTGTACTCAAAGTGTTTTAACTTGTAGATATATAAAGGTATATAAAGACTTTCAAGCTGCAACTCACATAGTGATCCAATAAAGCAATCATGAAGACCAAGGAGCTTTCGAAATAAGTCACGGATAAAGTGATAGACAGGCACAGAGCAGAAGAATGGTACAAGAAAATTTCAAAGGTGCTGATTATCCCTCTCAGCACAGTGAAGTCCATCATTAAGAAATGGAAGATGCATCATACCATCCAGACACTACCCAGATCAGGTTGCCCTCCCAAACTGAGCAGCAGGGTAAGCTGGAAACTGAAGCCAACAATGACCTTGAGAGATCTGCAAAGTTCTGTGTCTGAGATGGGAATCAGTGTTTACACATCAACAATAAACAGGTCCCTAATCAGAGCTGGCCTGTATGGATGGGTGGCAAGAAATAAGCCATTACTCAAAAAGCCTCATCTTAAAGCATGCATGGAGGTTGCAAAAAAGCATGTAGATGATACTGCAGACATGTGGAAAAAGGTTTTATCTGCTCACATTCATTTCAAGACCCTTGTTTTTGCCTACCACTCTCTTCATCACACTGCCCCCTCCTACCTCCAATCTCTTGTGCCTCCCAACACCCCTTCTCGCCCTCTCCTCCACCTCTACTGGCAATTTGGTCAGGCCTCCTCTCCACTCTCCACCCCCCCATGCCTGCTCCTTCTCTTTCCTAGCCCGTCTGTGGTGGAACCAGCTATCAGAGAACCTCAGGACTGCTCTGTCCCTCACTGCCTTCCACAACCTCGTCAAGACCCACCTGTTTAGACTGCACTTGTCTTTGTAGATATAACTTCCTGTAATCCTTACTTGTTGCTTCCTAATTCATATTGTACTTGTGTAGTATTATTTGCACTTAATGTAAACTATACTGTATTAAAATATTTAAATATTTATCTTGCATTGTAATACTGTACTGCCCTGTAACACCTGCTCCTCTTGGATAAAGGCATCTGCAAAACAAACAAACAAATAAATAAATAAATAGATAAAATAAAACTGATAATAACACCAAAAGTTATCTCTGCAATATTAAAGGGGGTAACACTGCATAAAGTGCTGCTTTTAAAAGAATAGAACATTTTAAATACATACATAAATGGCAGCTAATTAGTTCAAGTTATTACCTTTCAAATGAGCCGTTGACAATAACTCTAGGGCGGGAGAAATTATGTTTGAAGTGGTGAGTGTATCAGTGAAACTGCAGTGAACAGAGCCAGATATGGCAGCTTCCCTGTATGGAACGACAAGTGTAAAAAAAAAAGGCACTAATGTTTTAACAGCTGTTTTTTTTTTCTGGATTTAATGTAAATCACATATTTTTTCCTAGATTTAACCAAAAAATGTCCAGATTTAGCTAAATACATAAATGTTAATAAAACATTCTTAAAAGTTGGCATGTAAACGCAGCTCTGCAGCATACAATGCCAACTCAAATGTGTCAGTGGGCACAGGCTTGCATGTTAAAGGGCTATGAGCTCCAGACACGAACGACATGACCAAATACAAAATAATTAAAACTACTAATTTAAGCAGATGAATCGAGCAATATAGAAATAAATGTGTTTTATTTATATTTATGCTACATTCCTTAACAAACTGGTGGTATTCCCCAAACGGTTTCCTTTTTTTTAGTGTGGTGTATCTGTACTCGATTTCTTTGTATTTTATTTCGTCTCTTATTTCATGACTAGCTACAATTGTCATTTTTGTTTTTTATGTACTTGTGCTGTATTCGTGTCATTTGCTTTGATCCCGGTGTGCATACCTTATTCGCATCGAATTCGCTCTCTCACGTCCTTCGCGTCGAATGTGTATCGCCCTTTAGCTCAGATTTATACTGAACAAAAATATAAATGCAACATGCAACAATTTCAAAGATTTTACTCAGTTACAGTTCATATAAGGAAATCAGTTAATTGAAATACATTCATTAGGCCCTAATCTATGGATTTCACATTACTGGGAATACAGATATGCATCTGTTGGTCATAGATACCTTAAAAAAAAGAAAGGTAGGGGCGTGGATCAGAAAACCAGTCAGTATCTGCTGTGACCACCATTTGCCTCACGCAGCGCGACACATCTCCTTTGCATAGAGTTGATCAGGCTGTTGGTTGTGGCCTGTGGTCTGTTGTCCCACTCCTCTTCAATGGCTGTGCAAAGTTGCTGGATATTGGTGGGAACTGGAACATTCTGTCGTTCACGTCGATCCACAATGTATGACATGTTTGGTGAGTATGCAGGCCATGGAAGAACTGGGATATTTTCAGCTTCCAGGAATTGTGTACAGATCCTTGTGAAATGGGGCCATGCAATATCTTGCAGAAACATGAGGTGATGGCGGCAGATGAATGGCAAGACAATGGGCCTCAGGATCTTGTCACGTTATCTCTGTACGTTCAAATTGCCATCGATAAAATGCAATTGTGTTTATTGTCTGTAGCTTATGCCTGCCCATACCATAACCCCACCGCCACCATGGGGCACTCTCTTCACAACGTTGACATCAGCAAACTGCTCGCCCACACAATGCCATACAAGCTGTCTGCCATCTGCCCGGTACAGTTGGAACCAGGATTCATGCGTGAAGAGCACACTTCTCCAACGTGCCAGTGGCCATCAAAGGTGAGCATTTGCCCACTGAAGTCGGTTACGACGCCAAACTGCAGTCAGGTCAAGACCCTGGTGAGGACGATGAGCATGCAGTTGAGCATCCCTGAGACGGTTTCTGACAGTTTGTGCATAAATTCTTCAGTTGTGCAAACCCACAGTTTCATCAGCTGTCCGAGTGGCTGGTCTCAGATGATCCCGCAGGTGAAGAAGCCGGATGTGGAGGTCCTGGGCTGGCGTGGTTACACATGGACTGCGGTTGTGAGGCCGGTTGGACGTCTTGCCATATTCTCTAAAACGACGTTGGAAACGGCTTATGGTAGAGAAATGAACATTCAATTCTCTGGCAACAGCTCTGGTAGACATTCCTGCAGTCAGCATGCCATTTGCACGTTCCTTCAAAACTTGAGCCATCTGTGGCATTGTGTTGTGTGACAAAACTGCACATTTTAGAGTGGCCTTGTATTGTTCCCAGCACAAGGTGCACCTTAATGATCATGCTGTTTAATCAGCTTCTTGATATGCCACACCTGTCAGGTGGATAGATTATCTTGGCAAAGGGGAAATTCTCAGTAACAGGGATGTAAACAAATTTGTGCACAAAATTTGAGAGAAATAAGCTTTTTGTGCATATGGAAAATTTATGGGATCTTTTATTTCAGCTCATGAAACACGGGACCAAAACTTTACATGTTGCGTTTATATTTTTGTTCAGTGTAGCTGGCAAAATAAATATTTTTTTGTGAAAACCAAGATTTTTTTTTTTTTAGATTTAATTGCTGAATGATAATCTTTTTCAGATGTATCTGTTAGGTAAATGTTGAATAACCTAGTGTAAAAAAAGGATTATAGTTACATGTATGTTTTCACTGACTTATTTGTTAGACATGTTAGCTAAATGTTTAATTGCCAAGTGTAAACAAAATACTTTAATTCACTGATTTATTTGTTAGAAACCCAGGTTTAACATGTCAGCTAAATGTTCACTTGTTAAGTGAAAAAAAAATATAGACGTATTTTAAATGTTGAATTTGTGATATGCTTATGTATTTAGCTAAATCTGGACCTTTTGTGGTTAAATCTAGGAAACAATACACAATTTACATGAAATTGAGAAAAAAACATTTTAACATTTTAATATGTGTTTCCAGGGTGTGCAACAAAATGTATGCTAAAAAATGGCAGATTGATAAATGTGGTTGTGGGTTTAAAGGGAGCATTGCAGTGGCCTTTACAGTAGTGCAGCAGGGTATGGAGGAATATTGTTTTGGAATTGTTCGCGTCATAGCATTCCAGCAATCCCTACTGGTCAGACACTAATTACTGCCTCCAGGGTTAAGTAAGTTGGTGGGTGAAAAGAAAAGATTTGCTTCAGTCCTCCTGCTAGCCTCCTGATTCATTAATGTGCTACTTAGTGAGAAGACATTCACCTTTAAATTAAAACAGTGTCTATGTTTCAACACACACACGCACGAAAAATCACAACAGTAAGTTTGAACAACAACAATACAAAAGATTTTGTCAAGTAATCTTAAGGAGTCACTCATTGTAATTTGTATGAACAAGTATGAAAAAGTATGAGATTTTCAAAAAAGTTAATTGGGTTCGCAGAGACGACTGAAACGTGGAAACTTCAAATATGCTATTCCTCAGTGAAAAATCCTAATGAGACTTTTTATTTAGGAAAATGTCAAGAAGACACATATTAATGAGACAAATGAAATAATTCTGATGTCTGTTGCTGCATTATGATGGAATTGCTGGAGGGGGAGTATAATAACTAAGTCACACTATAAACGAGAAAATTGTCAACTAGAAATGTAATTGTGGCATGATACAGTGGCTAATAAAAGTTTAAATGGTGGGTAAATTAAACAATTAAGCAGTGATTGTTCTTGTAATTTCAGTTCAGTCCAGTCTACTTGATTATAGCCTGTAAAGTATTACAATTATTCAAATGAATACAGTACATACATTGCCAGAGTAGGACGCTGTAACAAAATCAAAATGAACACATGCTGCTTCATGTGTGGTGTTCTCTGACTTTTTCTTTGTAATCTAAAAGTATATCAGGGAAGTTCCCTGCCTCTTTGTCCCATTCTGTTAGGTGGATAGAATTGAAATGTGCAAAGACTTGATGTTCAGCAATTTTCCAACTGGCCACTTCCATGGCCAACAAACTTGCACAAGAACCTATACTTTAGATATTGCTTGTAGATAGTAAACATCTTTACATTTTAATACAATTAAAATGGTAAACATCATATTTTAGTAATTGTGGCATGATAATCTTTGAATTAGATTGTATAATAGCAATGTTTGTTGAGATGCTGTGCCTGTAGTGCATTGCAGTAGATGAATGGGTTAGGGGTGTGGAAAGGGGTGCTTTACATTCTGTATATCTTGTAATTTATATTAACTGTCATAATGAACATCTCTAACACCAAGCAATATTTCAGACATATTTAAGGCACTATATTGTACAATTTATGTCCTGCATTATTTCCTTGTTTTATCAACTTACCCTTACCAAACATGTCCACATATACTACCCCTCTGGGAAGTTTGATTGAATGTCACAGTGAAACATGGAAATAACACAGGCACTGTATCTATCATTAAATCTATTGCCATGGTCCTATTTTCCTAGGTATTGAGACTTGTCTATCTTCAGAGACCTTGAGATATGACTTGAACAGCACTTACACCTTAAGATTATTTTCAAAAAGATGCACATATACACAAGGCCATAGACACACAACCGCACCGTGTGTGCATCACTTTGACATTGAAGCATAATGTTTCTCTATGGCATGTTTGAATGTTTACTACCAGCCAATAACAGCCTTTCGGGCTCTAGAACTTTTATATTCTGTGTCATTCACACATAAAACTGCCTACAATTGTAATAAGTAAATAGTTGTTTTTGTTTTTTTACTTAATGTTTTGTTTTTCTTAATTTATTGTTACCCGTTTAATAATCATATATAATTACCGTGACTACTATTGCTATGCACTTTTCCATGTGGCTCCTCCAGCAAAGTTACATCCACAAGTAGAACTAAATAAATACAATATGTATTGGAAACAAACGATTGCATTGTGACAGTAGGACAGCATCTTTACATTTTAGCTCACATAAATTACTTTGAGGGCCGATTTCTTGTCTTGTGTAATTTTTTCAGCTTGACGCAAACAAAAACATTTTATTATACCAGTTAAAGTAATTGGTATATCACAACACACAATAGTGCTTGAAGGTTTTAATTAACTCACAATACAGTAGTAGGTAATGCTTTTGGTCATATGGTGGTGTGTAGCAAAGCCATGTATTGTTTTATTATATAACACTAAAAAAAGGATAATGCTGTTGTATCAATTCCTAGTTTTTTTTTACTTATTAACTTTTTCTCCAGTATAATTGACAATTGTGTGCTAATAATATACTCTGTATAGCAACAGTTACACTCCCAATTAGGCTAATGTTGTGTCAAAGAAATCGGGACTGTCCTATCCTGACAGAGATTTCTGCATACTTGTCATAAAGCTTTCAGTTTTTGGCACTGCAATGACACCTTGTATTACTGGGAACAAGCTGGAACTAACTTGTTTTTAGTTCTACTTCATTTCATGGATACAGTAGTACGTGATTGGCTGACAACTCCAATAAAGCATGAATGTATTGCTTTATGTGACATTTCATCTGAAATAATTGAAGATTTCAACACAACACATTAACGAAAGGAAAATGAAACAAGAGCCAATTTTACCTTTATTAGTCACCACTCAATTATAGTTCGAGCTTACATTTCAAATGCTGCTAGAATCATTAAGGGTATAGGTACTGTGTTAGTTACTGTCCAAAAGAACAACCTTTGCAATCTGATCAAGTTATCCTATATACCGACTGTAATTATTACAGGCAGCATGTTTATGGCTATAATCTGCCATTTGATTGCTAGTTATTAAATACTGGTAACTAAATTTCAATGATATGGACAGACATCTCAACTATACCTATCGCCAAAGCTATGCATACTCAATTTGGCAGGGGGTGCTGTATGTTTTACTTGCAATTCACTTAAGATAATAAAAATGATACTGAGGAGGACAGACTTAATAGACTGTCATTCCCATGATGTTCTTCTTTTCCGAGTGCATCAGATTGTGAAAAAAGGAGCAGATTTGGAGCTATCATTTTTTCCTGGCTGTGTCTTTATACATAATTTCAAGTGAAATGCATTGCAAGTAGAAATAAGTAGGGCAAATGTGAATTCACCAACAGCAGGGTCCCCTCAAAACCATTCAAAGGTGCCTGTTTCAGGTGTGTTTCTTTTTTAAATTGAAGGTGACTAGTTTCACAGCAGTTACAGAGAACAGGCAAATGTTCCCTTGTGCCTTTTTTTCCCATTCATCTGAAAGAAAAAACATCACTTTTTTATGTGTGTCTTCAGTGTTGTAACTGTAAAAATGCAGCTAGTACAAAAGCAAATACTATACATAACATTCTGATTTGTGAATGCCACTTTTCTTTTGATCAGTTGTTTTGCCTGTTTGATGACCTTGCTCAAAGGGAAGCATGTGACACATGCTGTGACAGTATAATTTAAAATTTAATTGATTTTTTTTTTTTCAGAAACCAAAATTAAACAAAGTTATTCCTGCTGAACTGAAAACAAGCAGACTGGATCTCGACCCTTTTTTTGAAGAACAATCACATAGAGTCTGCCTAATGGCTCCCTGACTCCCTGTTCATTTATTTCTCAATCACACAATTATTTCTCAATTTAGCTCTATATTCAGTTGTTCTGTTTGTTAATTTTCCATCTTTTTTTGTGTGTTTGTTTAATCCATAGGAAATGATGCTTCAGTTTAAACTATATGTTGTATGCTAAGTTTCTTTGACATGTTACAGTGTGGCGATTATAAATAACAGTTAAATAATGAAGTACTTGATGCTAAAACAATCCAGAATATATATATATATATATATATATATATATATATATATATATACCATGGTTTGCTAGGCGATAATGCGTTAAGACCCTCTTGTGATTTAGTGGCTTTGTTGTGCCTCAGTGTGACTAAGGTTGCTATCTATTTTCAAAGCGGTTGCAGGCAGAAAATGATAAAGAGCTAAGATGGGTCATATAAATAGAACCACCCTTTTCAAGCAGCTCCCAGATCTGCAGGGCCCTGGGTTAAAAGTAGCTATTTTTCAAAAGTGAAATCGCTTCATAAAAGGCTTCTCAGCTGAATTAGAATTCTGATTTTTAGCTGCACTGTTACATTTTTGCAGCCCTACCAAGACAGTTGTACTTTCTTTTTTCTGTAATGTATAACATTGGTAGATCTGGGTGATTAAGGATGTCCTGGCTCCAAGCCACATTGCTATTGCTTCTCACCAAAAGAAATCCATTGAAAACAATTTAGAATCAGTGGCCGGGTTTCCATGCTGTTTACAAACTCTAAATTCTCTCTCCATTGTTGTGCAACTTAAAATGGTGGGTAAATCACCTCTTGCTAAAAAGCTGCACAAATTGACCAAAAAGTATATTTGTGTATATATATATATATATATATATATATATATATATATATATATATATATATATATATATATATATATATATATATATGGAAATATGTCTGAAAGCCATATCTTGTGTTCACGAGTCTTCAGTAGTGAGCACCCATTTGTGACTAAACTACAAGCCGTACCAAGCAATTCTTTGTTAGCCCTGGCAAACTTCTTTGACTAAATAGGTGATCGGTGTTTGGTGTTGGGTCCACAAATTTGTTCAAAAAGACAATACTGGGCTTAACATAAGCTTGACTCAAGACTTACAGAACAAAGCTCCTGAAAGTTACAAAAATGCCCGGGTGGATTAGCATCTACAGTGGTAGCCAAAACAAGCTATTTACATGTTGCAGCTTTTCAATCCTGTCTTTTCTGACTACAGTGAAATAGCTGCACTTCATTAGTCCTGCCACCAGGTGGCAAAAGACAGCAGAAAATGTATTAAGCTGAGGGGACACCAGTCTTTGTTTCCAAAAAATGTAGGACGAAATCTGTTGCTTCTACATTTTTTAACATAAATATAAAACGTTCTCTCTCTCTATTGTACTTTCAATTAATTTACCATATCCTTTGAGATATATTGACTCTTGTCTTATCTTCAATTGTTTGAACCGCGGTGTATTTACAGCTAACATATAAATGGCATTAAGTTATTTCCTTTTATTTATTAATGGAGACCAGCAAAATGTCTACCAGATTTAACGATAACCTTTTTATCCGTAAATATATATATATAACCCAATCAGGCCCATGACAGGGTGGGGAGGTCAGGGAAATTTCGTCACCCGTTGCCCCAAAGGGGGCCCTGGAGAAGGCAAAAAAAATGAATACTGAACATTAAAAAAAAAAAAAAAAAAACAGCCCTCAGCTCTGCACATGACCATTTGTGTTCACACCCACCACCACATAAAAAAGGGTAAGGCTGCTCTACACTACAGTACTGTACAGTGATCCGATGTGCTCCTGTGGCAATCTTATAGTGAGAAACACTGGATGTGTGTTTAGACTTGCAATTCTAAGTATACACCTCAAGCTTGCTCTGTGAAAGCATTTTACAGTAGTCTTTATTTGGAATTGTGCATTTGTTGAATAAGTTGCTGTGACAGGTTGGCTCCAGTCGTGACCAGGAAGTTGACACGAACACAGACAGGCAGGTACTTGAGAGTTAATGCGCTGTGGCACGTTTTTTATTCAAAATAAAATAATTAAACAAAAGCACAGCAAAATAATAAGGTGTAGCAGAACAGCTTTGCTCACAAACAAAAATAATAGACCAAACAAGCTTCCAGCACACATAGCAACTGTTATCTTTTTACTTTCTGTTTAGTTTTTCCCATCTCTATCACACACGTTCCTCTTACCCAACACTCAAAAACACAAGCTGAGTTTGAAAAAACAATTGGGGAAACCTTGCCCAGCATAAAGCAAATAGGCACAACTGTCAAAGCAGTGGGGTCAAGGTTACCTCAGTTGTTTCTATTAACTTGGCTTGTGTTTTTGAGGAAAGTTCGATCCGCTTTTATTGTGCCTGAAAAACACAAGCCAAGTTAGTAGAAACAACTGGGGGAACCTTGACCCCCACAACTTTTACAGTTGTGCCTGTTTGTCTTGTGCTGGGCAAGGTTGTCCAATGGTTTCTTGAAACTTGGCTTGTGTTTTTGATATCTCCACTTTAAATGGCTACTTTGGATAAATTTGCATTTTTTCACATTTCTAATGCGTCTTTGTTTCAGATTAATAAAGACTTATTAAAATGTTCAGCTCTCATTTTCTCATTCAATCTGCTTTTAAATGAGAAAGTAAGGACTTGTACGATTTAAAAGCCCATGTACTTGTTTCACAGAAAAAAATCCCATAACTTGAACTGAATTTACTATTATTATTGCTATTGTTATTACAGTATTTTTATCTCATGGTCTGGTCTCACTAGTAGCACCTTATAAAAGTGCTTTTAATCTGCGATCATCAATCTGCTTACACATATTGATAGGGTGACAGATGGCTTCATGTTCACTGGGGCAGTAAGAGGCGTTTCAGATTTAACAGACTCCCATCACCACAGTACGTTTAAAAATACAGGTTAATTAATGCATTGTGATGATGAGACTCTGTAAAACCTGAACTGGCTCAGCCTGTTCAAGTAAACATGGAGCCATCTGGTCACCCTATTATTGAAAAGGAGTTACATTTGTGTAAAGGCACTTTTACATTACTGTAATAAATAACATGTTGCTAGTTAGCTTAATTAGATAAACTGGCCAAAGGCAAATTAACACACTGCAAGTTCAGCACCTGTAATGTAAATGTGCAGACAGCTGAAATAGTAAGCAATAGGAGAGGGACCCATCACCCAGTTCAGTGGCAGACAGATAGACAGACAGCCTGTCAGTGTCCAGAGCAACCGCTTGCAAATTCTGGTTGGAGACTACTTTTGCTGTGAGCTAACATTTTTTTTCAGCGTGAGAAATAGATTGTTTTAAGGAGGGAAATGTACAGATAACTAGGATAATTAAAGAATGGAAAATGAATGCCATGCAATGAACACAGTACATACAATGAACACAGGACATACAATGAACAAAAGACATACAGTGAGCAATGCCGGGAAAACAAAGCATGTCGCCAAGCTGACCACACTAACCATAACCATATTCAACAGTTTTACTAAAATACTGTTGTCAGATGTGAATAACTTACTGAAACTGTACTTCACTGTGCCGATGGCTTCTTGTACAGCTGAACGTTCATTTTCTGCTCTGCGAGAGCTGAAAACCGCAGAATATGCACCCAGCAACTTTAAATGCAGTGGCTTTGATAAGCAAACACAAAAACAGAACTGACAAAATTTGAACATATTTATAGCAAAGAATGTGCACAGAGAAGCCTATTTTGGAATCAGAAAATGCTTTATTTATATGCAGGGTGTTATTTTGTTTATTGTGGTAAAACATATGATTCAATTTGTATAGTACTACAATGTTTGGAGTTTGTGATCCACATCAGTTAATAAATGCAGATCCTTGTTAATACAACTTTGTAAAAACATTACCAGTAATCTGACAATGTGGTCATTTTTTAACATCTTACTTTAAAGAAGTTTAACCCTAAATCAGGGCTTATCAACCCTGGTTCTGGAGACCCCATGTGTCTTCTGGTTTTCATTCCAAATGAGCTCTCAATTACTTAACCAAACCTTTAATTGAACAAAAAATGTGCTTAATCAGATTAAACAAATTATTAGTTCAATTAAGAGTCTTAATTGAGAGCCGAGTTGGAATGAAAACCAGAAGACAAATGGGGTCCCCAGGCCCAGGGATGGGAAGGCCTGCCATGGATGGAAGGTAATAATGTAGTTGTAAATTGGCCAATGTATTGAGTTTGTCTAACATGGACCTATGCTTTTAAATATTAGATTTAATATTTGTTTTGAATTTTAAGTGCATCATGGTTGGTATCCTATGACATGTGTTGGCTTGCTACTTTTCAATATTAATCGGTAAAGCTCTTTAAACGTTGAATTCACAAAATATTCAAATGAGTTCAACTGAAATAAATTTATATACGATAAACGTTGTTAAACCACTCACTATTTTTTATTTTCTTATCAAAAATAATCAATTTGAAATCATCTTTAGTTTGTCTAGTATCTGTCCCGTCTCCAATCTGAATGGCTGGGGGTCGCTGCCAGTCATCTCAGTGGTCCGTTAGTAATTTAGTTTCACCCTGTTCTGGCAGATCTCGTTGACTGAAGCTGTGCTAGAATGCTCTCATTTCCCAGCTACAGCACCTGTCATTCAAAGCGCCTACTTTGAAATTAGCGGGTTAAGGTGTACGTAAGCTTTTGCTTTAGGTATACAGTGACAGTTATTAGTTTGATTTGAAAATGGGGCACAAGAAAAAAGCACTAAATGAATATTGTGCACAATACCCTGGCCGACTGCTGAAGTCGCTGCGGCAGGACGAAGTTGGCCCGTCCGCCTTGTCTTCCAATGACTCTGATTCCAGCTGTGTTGAAACAGGAGAGGGGTAGCTGAAACTGCGAATAATAAGTGCAAGTTAGTTCTGTTCAGCTATCTAATGTTTTGTCATGTACATATTATTTTTACTTGTCAATTTGTGCTATAAAGGTCTGTAATACACTTCTATATGCTGCGTTTATTACGGTTTATTTGAGACAATTTTTAAATGTATAGCTCAGCTGTAACCAAACATTATTTCAATTAGAATGTTGGTAACCGTGGTTTTATTGCATGTTGAATATGATAAAGGGGTTTTGCTAAATGGCATGTTTTTCAATGGCATTAAAAGTCTGGGTTTTTATTAAAGCGTAAATTGATTTCTCCCATTCTCTGCTTGAATTGAAAAATAAAGATTGAAAAAAAAAGATTTCTAAAGTAAATGTTGATATTAATCATTGACTTGTAGCAAATCGAATAGTAGCAAGTCTAGATATGAGCAAGGTTTATTTATTTATTTTGGTGATGTGTGTCACGTGACCATTGTAAGATACAGCACCAGTAAGACCCAGGAAGTTCCAGCGCCTATGCTATTATATAAAACATGTTTGCAGAATACAGTAATATGTTTTCCATATTTTTTGAAACAATATACATGAGGAAACCAGACATTTGTGTGCCATCTGATTCAGAATGTTACAAAAAAAACTAGAAACAATACATTTAGTGCATGCTTTTCTCAATCATATGGTGTATTTATGTAGTAAAGGCAGCACATTTCTACCCGGACAGGTCACTTAATTAAAACTTAATGACATACATCATATGTCAATCAAATGCCTTGTAGCTATGGCCAAAAGTTTTGCGTAACCTGGAATTTTAGAATCGAGACAATAATAAAAAGAAAACTATATGAACATCATTTTTATATTTTATTTAACATCATGCAATAAAAGAAACTACAAAATGATATCGCAAAAGTCTACTAGAAGCCATACAGTGTTTCATGTTAGATTTCAAAATGTCCCATTTTTGTTAAGTATGTGGAAAACTACAAAGTGATATGTAATTCAATATTCAACATTATTCAGCAGGTTTCATTCGACTTTGTGAAAAAACATTTGATACTTCTATAGATGAAACACTTTTGGCCACAGTTGTAATTGCCCCTCATAATTATAAAAAAATATATATTCTTGAATCACCTATGTTTTTTTGTAACACTAAAAAAACTTACTGGAGGAGCACTGGACCAAAGCATGTGAGCGGTCTAAAATTCCACTCATTGCTCAATCATATTTGAATCCACTCAGTTCCACAGCTTTTAATTCTGGTTCGTTCCACTCATACTCCGCTCCGTTGCTTTATATTCCCCAGTCCGCTCAACTCAGCTGCTTTATATTCCCTAGTCCGCTCCGCTGCTTTATATTCCCCAGTCCGCTCCGCTCAGCTGCTATATATTCCCCAGTCCACTCCTCTACTTTATATTCCGCGGTCCGCTCCGTTGCTTTATATTCCCCAGTCAGAACATTTACAGCACAGGGCTTCACATTATTATTTTCTAAGTGATGTATCCTGACAGTTAACGTTAATGTGCAAATTTACTTTATTAGGCACAACACATGCACTGCTTGGGAAATTGTGGAGGAGGGGGTGGGAACGGGGTTATGATTAAAGCGGGACAAGAGATCTTCTCGCTCCCACTTTGCTCAACCAGTTTCTCTGCTCAACTCCAGCTCTGAGCAAATTGGTCCGCGCACATGTTCTGCACCGGACAGAGAACATAAGAACATAAGAAAGTTTACAAACGAGAGGAGGCAATTCGGCCTCCTCTCGTTCAGCATCTTGGCCAGCATCTTGCTCGTTTGGTTGTTAGTAGCTTATTGATCCCAGAATCTCATCAAGCAGCTTCTTGAAGGATCCCAGGGTGTCAGCTTCAACAACATTACTGGGGAGTTGATTCCAGACCCTCACGATTCTCTGTGTAAAAAAGTGCCCTCTATTTTCTATTCTGAATGCCCCTTTGTCTAATCTCCATTTGTGACCTCTGGTCCTTGTTTCTTTTTTCAGGTCGAAAAAGTCCCTTGGGACTTTCAGTATCTCCCATATGGTATTTATAATGCACATTTTTATTTCCTGCATGCAGTACCTTACACTTTTCTTTATTAAATGTCATTTGCCATGTGTCTGCCCAGTTCTGAATCTTGTCTAGATCATTTTGAATGACCTTTGCTGCTGCAACAGTGTTTGCCACTCCTCCTATTTTTGTGTCGTCTGCAAATTTAACAAGTTTGCTTACTATACCAGAATTAGGAGATTAGGAATAGCAGAGTACCTAATACTGATCCCTGTGGTACTCCACTGGTTAACACACTCCATTCTGAGGTTTCTCCTCTAATCAGTACTTTCTGTTTTCTACATGTTAACCACTCCCTAATCCATGTACATGTGTTTCCTTGAATCCCTACTGCGTTCAGTTTGAGAATTAGTCTTTATGCGGGACTTTGTCAAAAGCTTTCTGGAAATCTAGATAAACCAGTTAATTCAACTTAAATAACACATATCAAATCACTGGACTCCTCTTGCTGTCTTCTATAAGCATTAGGGTTCCCTATCAAGTATGAAATGTAACCATTACGTAATGGGTATTTATCTTCAAGACCCTGATCTGAATAAGATATATCAAAGCTGCCTGTGATGAGGTCGTGCCTGCCCCCAAGGACATAACTGGAATGCAAACACAGACATCGTCATCATTTTTCTTTCATCCGAACCTGAGCAGGAGAGACTATGAACTGTTAAGTACCAAGTTATTTATATCTGCTTATTCGCTTGTGTAATTACATTAATTAATGTGACCTATTGTTACATGCTTATAGTAATTACTACTTACATGTATTGTGCACTCAGCTGTGGTTTTTGTTAGTCCCGCCGCGGCCTTATGTCTCGCACGAAGCCGCCAGCTACATCGCCCCTTCCCTGGGATCGAACAACCTTAAGTCAGCTACTTGTGTTCTCTCTCAGGCTGAATCAAATTGTTACTGTTTTGTGTGAGAATATGTTTTTCGGTGTGCATTTTTCAGTTTCTTTCATAGAAATACAAACGTAGCTGCTAGGCTCAGCAGTCCACCATTTGACCGAGACGCATGCTTCAGGTTAAACTGCTTGCAGTTTCTCCCACAGTGTCTTGTTGCCACATTAATTCTGCTTGTAAAAGTATTGTGGATACTGGTAGGGCTCTAACAGTAGTTTTTCCTCAGTTTTTGGGCTGTTGGGTTATCCCTATAGATCACTCTTGTGGTAAATATAGGAACTGTGGTCCTGTTCCCGCCGATGCTCTGTACATCGAACAAGGTCACCAACCTGATTCACTAGCTGTTGCTGGGCTCAGCTCTGCTTCGGGTCTGGCTGTTTGCAGTCCTTCTTACAGTGTTTAGCTGCCGCCCTGGTCTGCTTGCAGTGTCATTGCGAAGACTGTCAGGGCTCTGACAGAAGGTTTCCATCAGTTTTAGGGCTCCGTTGGACCTGGCACATTTCCGCTGCGTTTCTGACCCGATACACGTTCTGAAGGTTACAGCACCGTGATATCACCAAACTGTACCGTTCCGAGTGCACCACCTTACCGTACCGGATGTACCACCACCTGGTTCAAAGTTGGTATTGTAGTACAAACAGTGATATCATTCTTGGTCCAGTACCAGCAGACCCGGTTTGAGTCCCGGCTGTTTTTACTTGGTTACAGTACTTTTGCCTGCAGCATTGCTGCGTGTGCTGTCTGAGATAGCAGCTTGTACTGCACCTGCTACAAAGTACTATACAAGCGCTTGGGCAGATTGAGGCAGCAGTGGTTACAGTGTGCACTGCTTGCTGCTTGTGTCGTGCCAGGGTTTTAGCCATGTGACATTTGCAAAGCCAGTATCCCAATCTTGTTTGGGACTGAAGCATGCAAAGGGCACTCGCAGACCGCAGTTTCTATGAGTTTTGCGTGTTCTTCTCTAAGCATAAGTTAGAGAAACAGCTGTCTTGCAGCTCTGTCAAGTGGTCCACGTCTGTGCCACCTGGATAGGGCTTCCCTAGCATCATCTCTTAACACTAGAACCGCCACGGCAGTCATTTTGACGGTTTGAGGTTTTCACATTTACTGTGCGTGTCTGAGTTACGTGGTTGACCGTTTATGACTTTTCCTAAATACATGTATTAAATACCCTGACAGCATTTGAAAGGCAACGATTTTGTAGAAGAAATGCACTGGGAAAAATATCAGGAGAGCTGCAGCACTTCGGCAAGAAACATTACGATCAGAAAACTAAATTTTTTGAAGTAGTGCTTTATATGTGGAAAGTTAGAAAATAACCAATTTTATGTTTAATTGTTCATTTAAATACGATGTTTCGGCAGTGCAGATGTTTGATAGGATGTGCTTGAATAAAACTTTTGAGTTGTATTTGATAGTTTGTCTTTCTTTATTATTTATGTTGTTTAAAATGTAACTGTCATAGTGACTGCCGGCGGCAGTTTTAGGTATGAGTATAACCGCGGCGGTTCTAGTGTAACCCATTGCGGTCCATTTATTCAGTGCCTGTCAGGTGCGTCGGGTCCAATTTATTTTCACATGTGCTGTTTATTTTACACGCACTGTTTAAAATGTCCATGATATTCTTTGAGTGCTGGATGCGGAAGCAGCTATCTTGTTTTTTTACGTCCGTGTTAGGTCTGTGGTGCAGGCCCTCTGTGTACTATTCAGATCCACCCCCTTTTTTTTCAGCTTCTCTTGGCTCCTGTCGGTCTCACTCATTGTCTGGAGCTTGGTGTTATTTACATTACTGGGGATACACTGTGGTTTGAGGTTCAATATACATCTGTATATTTTAAGTGGATGTAAGCTGAAAATACTTTTTAAAAACTCCCTCTCCTTATACCAAAACAGTACTAGTATCATTTTAAGACCAAAACTGTGTTTATCTTAAGTATTTCCATTGTGGGGAAACCTCAACATTTCTAGAAATATATTTCAAGGGCAATTCTCATCCCTCTCATTAAATTTGCATTATGCCACACACGCTCTAGAGCTCAATGTTGCCTCAGGGACCTGTTGTAAAGGGATCTGATCCTGGATCCAGGCTCCGACCTGAGTGGAGCTTAGGTGCGCGTCGAAGACTAAAGTCATGGCTTCATAATTCCATGACTCAGAAGAGACTGAATAATATAGCTATTTGCCACACTCGTCACTAATAACAACGTTGTGCCAACAATTTATTGTTTTGCTTGACTGCTGCAGGAATGTCTTTGGATCTTTACAAGGGATACAATTGTTTGCTATACTTGTTTGTAACATATTTTATTATTTCATATGGAATAATCTTCAATTAATGCTTATTACACAGGTGGAGTTGGTACAAAAAAATGTATTCACCTAAAAAACAAAAGTTTGAATACTGTAACTAACTTAACTAACATAACCACTTTGAGAAAAAAGTAAACTATCCTGCTGCAGATTTTAATTAAAATATTTAAATGTCTACGCATTGTTGACAGTTTTCTTCCACCATTATCAAAATACTGTATCAGTTGAAAAGGTCTTCCTCAGACATTGCTAAGATTGCAAGTATCATTGTTTGGCTTAGAGGCATGTTTGCACTGATTACCAGGTTTGTGTAAAGCCAAGCAAATACCTCTGTTATTGCAATGACCTATCCGTAAATGTGATTTCGCAAGAAAACAGAAACTAAACCATTGTTGACAGTCTGTGACTGCAACAGAACCTAAAATGTATGCAAACTCGTAAACTCGTAAACTCGTAATTTTATTTCAAACAATAGGAAGCTACAGCATTATAAACACACACTCTACAATCTTTTGTGCTTTAACTATCATTCCATCTATTGTCTTTATCACTGAAGCTGCCATTTGGTTTGATCATCAAGCGATTGCAATACACAGTACACGTCATAATGCTCTTCCCTGGGCTGATTACAAAATCGGATGAATGCCCTGTGTGCTGGGGGAGGAGCGCATGGAATTAGAGTGGGGATCAAGGTTTGTTTTTTTTTTTTTTTAGAAGCTCAGCCCAGTGATTTTCAATACAGGGTCTATTGGATTTTGTATATGCAAGTATATACAGTGTTTAGTTAGAACACTAATTACATATTTACTGTATATAAAATAATATAATGAATAATACTTGTTCTTATTCAGTAGTTAGAATCTATCTTTTTTTTTTATTTAATTCATAATTAAATGACTGTTGTTTTACATTCTGCAGGGTATAAATCCCTGATCCCTGACTTCCATCCAGTCATGTAAGATAACTGTTTAAAGCCCCATAACCCATCAATCTCAACGATTAAAATTAACAACGATTTTAAACAGCAGATCAATGAAATCTCTAACAAAAAACAATTTCCTAAAAATATAAATAATAAAAAGCTATTAAATAAGTGTAACAGAGGAAACATTTTACAAGAAACATTAAAACTGAAATGGGATTCAGCAACATCAATTAAAATATGTAAAAACGATTTGATAAAACATATAGGGCTGTATAATTTAATGGCAAAAAGTATATGTTTGATTGTACATATATTGCTTGCATGAGAATGCAGTAGTTTAAAAAGCTGGGCTATATATGAAATGTAGAAATGAGTACATCTACGGTATTTATTACTGCATTTTAAAAATGTATTTGTTGATTGACAATGACACTACTAAAAATCATGTTAAAAGATGTCCCCTGCCCATATTAAATGCTATTTAAGCTGAAATGCTGTTCTGTTTTTTTATTTTTACTTGCATCCCAAGCCAGTCCTAGAATATGTAAACAAAACAAAACAAAACAAAAAAACCCTACATGTCAGTTAATATAGATATTATATACATATCTCTTAATATAGATTTTCTTCCTTTAGTAGTTTCATTGTTGAGCAATGAATACATTTAAATAATACAGCAGCCTATATTTAACAGTATACAAGAGAGGGAGGGCAGTATTAAACAGATCCCCAGATATGAAGTATGCGCACTGTAATGCAGTGGAAATGGATTATTCCACGTAACTCACTGTAATGACACTGGGAGAATCAATCACTGGTTGATTTTGTGTGCAACACTAATTAAACTAACACTTACCCCAGACTGTTTTTTCAACTAGTAGATTGACTATGAAACAAACATACAAAAGCAAATTCTTTCAGATGTTGTTGTTTAGAATTATATAAATTACCACCAAAATGCTGGTGAACTGGTGAGCAGCTATGACTTGGGAATTGGAACACATATTTATTGGTATTTATTGGCTTCTAACTGGACATCAGACAGGTACAGAAAATCAGTCTACATTTGTAGCAAATATATTAATTAAGGAGAGTAGACAAAACATAGTTAACTTTAGAACTTTACGTAAAAATAAATAGCGAAATTGAAACCGTGAATAACTGTTAAAACAACTTTGTGAAAACGCAGATTCTAGTATTAATTAGAATTGCAGATCCACCTTTTTTATTTGGTAAGGAGCCCAGGCCAAGGATTAACTATGGTAATTAAAGGTGGCAGCAGGCCACTGACACTCCTTGAAGAATGATAATGAGCTATTTAAGGTAACCACACTTTACCCAAACTGCTGCATGGACCCACATTTTGGTTAGTCTGAGTGTGCACAAGACTCGATTCTGTGCTCTCATCATCAAAGATAATTTCCATTCATGTATCAAACCACAAAATCCCTATTTGGACGAAGACACTCATCCTTAATCTCTGGTAAAGAACCTTGAATGTTGTTGTTAAAACTACATTTAATCACTGTTCTAAATCAATCTGCTGGAAAATACCGTCATACCAGTGGAGGCACCTTAGAGGAGGCATGTGAGGCAGACCCTCCTCAAAATTTCAATATAAAAACAACAACAACCCCCCCCCCCCCCCAATATATATATATATATATATATATATATATATATATATATATATATATATATATATATATATATATATAGTGTAGCATTAATAATGTTAAAAAAAACAAAAACAAAAAATTGTGTCAAAATTGCAAGATAAAATAACATTTTATCAAAAATTGTAGATTCAATATTCCTATATTAACCGCAGTTCTGGAGGCATCTCTGTTCTAAACTCCTGTCTGCTATTGTCTGCCGGTGGTAGCAGTAGCAGATCACGTGATCTGAACACAGGGTTTAATTGGAGCAGCCCAGAGTTTAGTTTTTTTTTTTTTTTCATCAGAGGTAAGCCTCAGTTACAAACTCCTATCTGCTATAACCACACAGTACTAGCAGTGGCAAAACGAAGTAGTCTGATCCCTGGTTTTAATTGGAGGAGCAACTCATATCCTCCCGCCGCCCGCTGAAGTAATGCTATAGGCCTGCTATATAGGATTATGAGTAAATTGTTGAATAATGGAAATTGCATCATAATGGTAGAATTTAAAAAAAAAATACTATATATTTTTACACAAAGAAATACAGTACATAATTGAAAAATATTACATTGAAATATAATGACCTACACATTTGTGCTAGTATTATTACTAATACTGTACTTGTATTACCCATACATGTAGTGTATACGTTTTGATGATTTTAAATGCTTCTTCCTTTGAGTCATCTGAGGCTAGATATAGCGCTTATTTCAAAGCAGATATAAACGGAGCGTAATAACTAATGTGTTCATTTAATTTTCACTTTATCTGTTTTGTGCTTTGGTGTTTTTATACTGCTTTGAGTGCGTTTAATTTATGTTGCCTAAAGTTCACATTGAAACCATGGCAAGGAATAAATTATTATGCGCATATGTCAAAGCAATGCACAATTTGGCACAACACAAGAAAAGTACAGAAATAATTGCTCGACATGACGAGTTACTTGCTGCTCACATGAAAATAAGGACCCCTATTTACTAGGATGTCAAAAACCATACAGAATGACCTGATTTCATCCATTTCCTTTACTCTGCTAAAAGTCAATAAAGAAATTAATGAAACTCCTTTTTTTGCATGGCAGACTGATTAGATGAAACAACAGGTTTGTAATTGTGCCTCTTGACTTACAAGTCACCAGCCACCGCTCGGTACAGAACGGTCAAGTTATTTTGTGAGGCAAATGTTAAGAAGATATGAAAAGTGCTGTCAGTCAGAATACAGTTATAAAATTCTACTGCTGCAGCCCCCTGCCTTTTTTCTGCCCCCTCATTTTTTTGGGCCACCAGCCGCAACTGGTAAATACAGTATTCATGCATTTTACATTTTTTTTGCTTGATGAAAGAAAATCTCCATTCTAGTACACGTCCTTGTCTTTCAGCATGGACTAAGTCTGCTTCCTTGCTGTCCTATCCATTCAATCAATCTATTTAAATTTAGTATAGCAAATAAAGTAAAAAATGAAATCAAACTACTGGATGCAGTCTGATTTACTTTCCACTTACATATATCCACTTAAAAACATAAATCTGCACTTAAATCATAATTCAAAAATAAAAAAGTTACCATTACTTTTATGTTACAAACTATTCACAAATCATGTTCGCAAATGTGTACAAGGTACCTACCTGATGTGAACTGCTCCATGTAAGTAGAAGATATTTTTAAATGTTGAGTTTAGTGCTTTTTCAATTACAAAATATCGCTCGCCTTAGATCATCTTTGTCAGTGTTTTATGTGGAGAAACTGATACATGCCTTCATTTCATCAAGAATTGACTGCTGTAATGCCTTGTTTGCAGGTGATTCCACTACTGTTCTTAATAGGTTGCAATACATTCAAAATTCTACTGCTCGAGTTTTAACAAGAACCATATAACCATATAACACCAGTTTTAGCATCTCTCCACTGGTTACCAGTTAAATATAGAATTGACTTTAAGATCTTGCTGCTGACCTTCAAGGCCTTGAATTTGATTTGCTGCTACATACCCCTACGCAACTTGCGGTCAGCTAAAAATGATCTCCTTTCCGTGCCAACAAAATTATGGACTGTGGGAGATCGTGCCTTTTGCTTTTCGGTCTCTTGTCTCTGGAACTCCCTTCCAAGGTTTATCAAGACTCATTTTTATACTTTGGTTTGTTGCACTGCATAGTTTTTATTGTATTGTTTTATGTATCTCTATATTTTGTTTTTTTGGAATGTAGAGTTCTTTAGGATTTATTTTAATGAAAGGTGCTATACAAATAAGGAAAATGTTTGTATTCGGTAGCAACAAAATCTAGTTCTGCATAAAATCATAAAAAAAAACAAAAACAAAAAAAACACAAAAAAACCCCCACCAGAAAAACTTTAAATTATATTTTGTTAACGCCTTAGGCTCTGAACATTTAACATCACAAGACGGGCCTTGCCAGATGGTAAAGCCCTCTTCCTCAGGTTCTATTGCTTAATTGTATTGTAATCTTTACTGACAAGGTCAATTAGTTGTACTGTTATGTGTCTACTACCTGAAAAAATATAATTTAATGGAAACTTAGCTGTGACTGTCCTGACCCTTTTTCTTTCTTTTTTTGTCTTTCTTAATTTTCAGCTTGATGCAGTTAGCTGTTTAAGAAACATGCACTGCTGTCTTCCTTAAATACTTCAGCTGGCAATCAGTTCCCCTTGGTAGGGAGAAACACAAAGATGGGATAATCCCAGTTATACAATTTTACCACAACTTGATTAAACTATAAATCATTTGTACTTGTCTTTTTTTCTAATAATGTCATTCTGCTATGTATAAGTTGCTAATTATTATAATTCTATTCTGTTCCATTGTTTAACTATGAATAGAAAGAGGGAAATGAGAGAATTGTGGTGTATTGAGCATTTCAGAACAATTAGGGTGGGTTAATAGTTATAAAGCAAATTAAATAATCCAATTAGTCTGGCTTGTTATGTATTACAAATCATTATGTAGGCCTTACATATTCCTGATTAAGGCCCACTGTCCCAAATTTATAAAGGGGAAAAAAAGCCACGAATGTGCATGTTTAGTACGGCTGCACTCGGCGTCAAAATAACAGCTAATTATTTATAAGACTAATTAGGTAAAGCAGGCGATTCTGCAGTCAAATAATTTATACCCCTCAACGCAATTAGCGGTGGAGAATTACACACCTCTCACAATAAATAACGGGTTTGGATCAACCCTGCGTGTGTAGGCTACACATTCCAAAAGAAAATGAATGACACACAGAGATCTCTGCCCAGTACAAGGCATGGTGATGAGGATGCTCAGAAGCGAAAACTGAAATTTACCAATATGGAAGTGGAGAGTTTGGAACAAGCAGTACTTGTAACATATGTAACTTGCTAAAATTACTAAGCTTGAAATACATCATGAAATACAATACAGAATGTGTCTTGGCTTCTTAATAAACAAATGTACCACTTCAGAGTTTGTAGTCTAGGGTGCTTATACATTACGACACATCATCCAGTAACTGTGCTTCGCATATTAGTTCAACTTATTTTATATAGAATAGTTCTTATAATAATGCATACACTGTAGAAGTAAAGGCTCTCATTAGAACCTTGCTTTGCCACTATGGGGAGACCTTTTTAGGTGCTTCTAAGAACCTTTTTTTTTACATGGATTCTATATTATCTATTTGCATACTTTCTTTTTTGTCATGTAAGCTATGAAACATGTATTGAAAATTGAAGTTTGCAAAACAATATGGTACTATAAACCCCAATTTACAAACTGATGATCAGAAGGGTTAAAAAATGAGCTGTTTCTTTGTCCTTGAAAACAATATCTCCTTCTTGCTACAGACAAGTCTCCCACATCACCTTGCCTTTTATATAGCCCACTGTCTGACTGCAGCATATTAACGGCTGCTTTTCAGTTCTTAAAATAATCAAGCAAATATGAGCCCCGCAATTACCAGTAGCTTTAATAAATTAGAATATTTAATGGACCTCATTTGCAAAATCCCCTCCCAATTTTTGCGATTTCATTCAGAAACGCCCAAGAATTACATCTGCATATACAGAATTACATCTGCATATACAGAGTTACATATGCATCAAGGGCTAAAGCACACAAGAGACATTGCCCCCGCAAATCACATATGAATTGCGTGTTTATGCCATTGCATGTGTTTTATAAATCCCATCCAAGAATTCAGAACCCTCAGTGCCTGTTTTATGGTCGTAAAACATGCGCAATCCTTTTATAAATCTGGGCCTTTGTTTCTGACAAACTCAGGATAATTTCAAAGGGTTGATGTTGCTTAGTAACTGTCAAATGTAACTAGTTAGTGTTAAAAAAGAGTGAGTCAAATTGATCTCTCAGATAGTCAGTACTATGACTATATTTGTACGGTTTCAAACAATTTGAAAGATTTGTAGGAAACTGATCACTGTATATAATCTTTTAAATAGCTTTTCTATCTACAAAGCTTTGTTGCAGATGTTTGTTGTTTTCTTGTTGGTTTCTTTCCTTCACCTCCCCTCTTCAAGAATTCTGGAGTCGCCACTGATAAGTAGCCTTAGAAAATCAAATTCACAGGTAGCTTCAGTGCTCTCTTTCGATTGTGTTCTAATGCACTTCTGAGATGCATACATGATGGAAGAAAATTGCAGCACATCATGTGTACTGTCATCCACTTAGATTTGTTGCTTCTTTGAAGATCTAGCCGGAAGATATCCGTGTATTATTCCATCACCTCTGATGTTTTTTTCTTTTCTCCTCCTAGGATATAGCGAAAGATGAATGCTCCCTGCTCATGCTACAGCTAAAAGAAAAAGACGAATTGATCTTGAAGCTTCAGGATGAGCTGGTAAGAAAAGAGGGGGAAATAAACTTGTACAATACAACATAAGTAAACATATATTTTCATGATACACTTTGCCCTTTAGATGAAAAAGAAATATGAAAAAAAAAATATTCATTACTTTCGTATATAAAACCGTTTACAAAAACAAAAATGTTTCTATGTGAGTGAAAGCAAAGCCTCTCTTAACTGCCTGCCCCGCCTACAACCCTGCCCCTTTACCTTCTTGCAGGGTTTCAAACAACTGATTCTTAACAGTTCCTAGTTTTTAATGGCCAGGCACATCTGATGTCATGATTACTACTATGAGTGTATGTCTTGAGCTTGAGTTTAGAATGATAAAGAAGCTAAGGAAAGTAACAATATACAGGTTTTTCCTTAATATGTGAAGCGAAGGAAATACGTCTAATGAGGAACTGTACCCATCTGATAAGAACCAGCTCAAGTGTTAAGGTCTTTGTCCAAAATCATTTTTAAGCCTTTTCTACAGTACAATATTTACAGTAATCAGGTGATAACAAGGTAATGTTTTAGGAGTAATTGAAAGGCTGCTGGTGGTCCAGCTTATTGTAAAAAGTTGATCCTGTTGTTTGTTCACATCTCAAAATAGACAATAAGAATTTGCACCAAACTTTTATCTTTGTTGCTAAAATGTTTTCTTTCAGTGGGGGAAAAGGAAAACTGTAGTGGCACATATCACCCTGCATTATTTATGCAGGTTTAATAGGGCCTCTCCATAGAACCTCCAGGTGGTGCATTTTCTTTAGAACGTTAAACAAAATAACCTGGCTGGACACCAGATGGTGTCGTTTCATTTATGTAGCACTATAACATGTTTTAAACTGTAAGCAAGCTAACGCTTTGATCCGGAAAAAGAAAAAGAAAAAAAAAAAAACAGACAAAATATATATATATTATCTATATATATATATCATATATATATATTAAATATGATAGGATATATATAGCTATATAGTATTATATATATTAAATCTATATATTTATATAGTACACCTAAATATACGACTTAGTCTTATTTTGGCTAAAAAGCAGAATTGATATTATCATGACCAAGAGCATTTTCCCTGTCAGGTTCTTTAGTTAAAAAAAAAAAAAAAAGTCAGTATAGAAATACCGCATGGGTAATCTAATCTAAATGGCTGGAATGTTTGTATTTTTTCAAGAATGTTAAACATGTATATTTATTAATACCATACTGTACAGTATGTAACATTGTTATAATGCCTCCTATCGTGAGGTTAGCGTTGTACTATATAACAATATGTAAGCCTACTACATTAAAGAAAATTATTTTATTATTGCTATGACTTATGTTTGCCTTAAATAGCTAAGCTCATACAAAATATAAGGCTCTGGGGGGGAGGTTCTATAGTCTTCATCGACTCAGACACTACCTGACCCTCAAATGGGGTCTATTTGACTGCGCTGCCATGTTCAGGGCCACGGTCCGATCCCGGGTTCTTTTAGAGCACGCCAATGCAGGGTCCTCTGGCGATATCATGGCCTTTGTCGATCAGTGGGCTATAAATGGAGTGCTCTGGACCATCCTGTTTGGTTAATTATTACAAATAAATGTATAATTTCCAGACATTTTTAACCTGATTTTATTTTAAATTAGGTAAGTATCCGTTCTTTGTTAGTACCATTTTTTGAGTCCTAATACGAATATTTAAGTAGGACTAATAATAATATGTGCATTGTTGTTGTTATTATTATTATTGCCCATCATTTTCTCTGTAAATCCGTTATCGTTAAACTGCTATCATTTCTTAAAATTTTTATTGGAGTGAATTTGACACATTTTAATATTGTATTATTAAGCGATAGAGCCTGTCGATGCGGACTCTACCATGTGGTAGATGACCACGGCTGGAGTTATGCGTCCCGAGCCGTAAGTGAGGGATCTAACTAAAGTCAAGGTCATCTACTACATGGTAGAGCCCACATCGAGAGGGCTCTATCGCTATTAGAAAACTATTTATTTATTTATTTATGTATTTTCTCTTTAAAAAAAACTTTAAAACCTATATTTACCTTGAACTTTTGATATTTTGCCAGGTAACATTCTGCTGAGGAAAATAGTCTCTAACATAATTACAATAGAAAAATGAAAAACGCATAAAGAAAATGTTATTATTATTAAAATTATTATTATTGCTAACATATTTATTTACTAGGGTCTTACTCTTTCTTATTATAATTTATCTGGACATGTACAATTGTTGAATAGTCCGTGTAGTATTGAGTTTGACTCGAAACTTGTTGTTGGAGGCAGGGCGTCATGGAGTGTCAGGGAGTGGACCGGCTGGTGCGGAAATAACTGAAACAGGGTTGGCAGTTTGACTGGCTGGTTTTTAGGGAGGGTGTTGTTTGGATCCAGCCGATGACAGAATTCTGGACCAATCGTGTCTTCCTTGTTGATTTGCCGTACAGTAGCTGTGAATTGAGCCTTCATTACGGTGCCCTGTCACAGACATTTTCCCTTGTCTCTAGACCAGCGTCAGAAAGTATGTTTAAGTAGCTTTTTATGTTAACAGATTAGTTGTAGATTACAATGTTAAGGGAAAAAAACGGTATGTATGTGCGGATGGATTTTAAAATGTAATTCACAGTTAAGCACGTCAACGTTCCAGCCGGCATCTATGCAAAATAGAAGCTTGCTAGATCTGAAAGCTGATTGGCTGTTCACACTCAATCGTTTTCTAATAACTTTTAGATTATGTTGTATCTTAATATAGGGGTGTTATGCATCATAAACTGTTATTGCTACAAAATTGGTTAGAAACAAAATGGCGATTCAAGTCCTTTTGTTACTGGACACATATGGTCAGGAAAAGTAGCGTAACTTGAGTTTCAAAAGTGTTTTTCCCATTGGGGGGAGCTACAATGTGCTAGTGCTACAATTAAAAATAAACGTTAATTTCATTGAGATTGGTGCCTTTGTGGTCATGAACTCTGGAATCATGCATTACATTAAATATAAGTACGCAATACTTGCCTGAAGGCATGTGTTGCATATTTGCTAGAGCTAGATCAAATATACAACTTTATATTTAAAATGTGACATTGCAAAAGAACATGCTTATACCCTGCACTACATAAAAATGTATGTTTTACTGTATTACTGTAGTTTGTTGTGTGCTTTTATTGCAGAGTTTAAGTAAGGGTTAGATAAAAAAAAAAAAAAATCCAGTGGGATTGCACTCCCAATTTCTTTTTCTGATTAATATTTTGGTCGAGGTTAATTTGCCTTTCAATATTATCAGTATGTTGCACTGGGTTTACAAATATTGCAAACTTACTGCACATTTTTTCTCTTTACACCTATGTGATCTCTTAACTAAAAAGGAGCACTGCCATCCTCTAGAACAGCTATTATTATCTATGTAAAACGAACATTCATTCATTGTTATTCATGTTGGGTGTGTGTGTGTGTGTGTGTGTGTCTGTATGTAAGAATTAACTGACCCATTACAAATAATGAAGTCCCTCTAATTGTGAAAGAGTGTGCACATATTTTATAATCTTCAGGTATAATGAACACAGGAAAAGGTTATGTTGCAACTTTGATTTGGGAATTTAATTTAGATATAAATAATCAACTTTTCTTAGCGTGTTTTTCAACATTGTTGGTTCTTAAAGTATTAAAGTAAAATATTTAAATGAGGGAAAGTGTTTGCCTTGCTTGTGATCACTGCATATACCAAAAGTAACAGCAGCATGATGTAAGCTCGGTATTCAATGGCACATTGTTGGATTAGGAAGGAAAGCAGTGAGAAAACCACTTGTTTTAATATATAGTCCATGCCTTCTTAGCTGTTCTCTTCTGATGTAGTATTAAACAAAAGATAATATGCCATTGATATGCAACACATGTAAGGGCCCTGAGATGAGTAGAGGGCAACCCATCATGTAAAACCACAGCATCTTGATCTTGTATGAATTTTGTTATAATAAAAATGAAATTAAATACATTGCAATTTTAATAGTGGTATTATTCCTTTTGATATCCGCAAACCTTGTAAGTCATAATATGAATTTGTCCCAAAAATAATCTCAGGCTTGTTCTATCAAACATTATTACTTGTACTGTTTCACATCTAGGGGTTTATTAGAGACAGAGATGTTTAACATTAAATAGACATTTATAAGTTCTTTAAAATCACCTTTTTACTAAGTCATATTAAAGGAAACATTAGAAGTAGTAAGGAAATAGATTATGTATACTTAAATATTATTAAAAAAGCCTGACACTAAGTGTGAGAATGAATTGCCTGGATTTTAGAAGACAGCTTATCTCTGCATTGGAGCAGGCACTGCCAGATAGATGTAGTGCACGACAGTGACAGTATCCCATGATACACAAAGGAATTAGCTTCCCATTCCTGGACTGCACCTTGATAAAAAGAATGCAAAGCAAGATATAATCTTTAACATTCTCCAGTGCTTTGCATAATTAAAAAAACATTGTCCTATTCTTTTTTTGTATTTAATTTACCTAGCTGGTAGATAGATAGCGCTATTGTGGAGCTATTAGAAGTATTTTGCATTACTTATCTACTCTGGGGATGTCAAATGTAGGTCAACATGGGCATGATCTTTATTCTTTTGCATACAATCCATGCAAAACTATACAGGAGGTTGTAGACAATACACACAGCAGTATGCTAATCAAAACTACGTTTTCTATGCAAGATATTTTGGTATTTTGATAAATTTTGAATGGACGGCCAAGTCATATGCCAATCTTTGTTTTGTTTGCATTCAAATTGGAGATGCTGTTCATTTTTGAGACAACACAGTTCTAAAAGAGTGTGGTTTGTGTCACACAAAGAAAACGCTGATTTTAATAATATTTATAACTAGAACTGCCAGGCAGTTTTACGGCTCCCAAAACCCAGTATCAGTACCTGTCTAAGCGTGTTTAGTTCTCAGTGTGTCAAGTTTAAAATCAGCAACTTCAACTGTTCCACAGAAGAAGATTTTGAAAGTGTTTTTTTTTTTCAAAAATGCGTCAGGCAGCCATCTTGTCTAATGCGAGTTTCTTAAAAGTCAGTTGTATTGCTACAGTGTCAAGGATGATGCTTGTGAAGTTTTGAGTTAGTCGTTTGTCAACTGAGGCAGTTTTGAATTTCAGATTTAAACGTACACCTGGCAGCCATCTTCTTTTATAAAACATAACCATTTTGACACATTTGTATTGCATTGTTACTGAGACAATAACTACCAAGTTTGGAGTTTGTTGGTCAAACAGTGTTCAAATAGCAGCAGTTTGCTTTTAAGGCTTTTAAGGGAGTGTTTCATTAAAGTTTGTTGCAGCCATTTCGACATTAAAATTTATCGCAGAAACTTCTGCTTCGCAAACTTGATGCAGGTTTGGATGCTGATGATATATGCCAAGTGTCAGATCAATGGCTTCACCGGTTCCCAGGAAGAAGATTTCGAAAGGTTTAAAAAAAAAAAAAAGCATCAAACGGCCATTTTCTTTTCCATTCACCACAGTTTTTTAAAGTCGGTTGTATTGATACAGTTTTCATGGAAGATGATTGCAGGGTTTGGAGTTAGTCAAGTAAATCGTTTGGGGTCTGACGCAGGTTTAAATTTTAAATGTAAACGTATAAGTGGCGGCCATCTTGTTTTATAAAACATCACCATTTTCACATATTTGTGTCCCATTGTTACTGTGATGATAACTACCAAGTTTGGAGTTTGTTGGACAAACGGTTTTCAAACAGCAGCAATTTGTTGTTAGGTGCGTGTTTCGATAAGATTTGTGGCAGCCATTTTGACTTTAAAATTTATCACAGCAACTTCTGCTTCGCAAACTTGAAGCGGGTTTGGATGCTAATGATTTATGCTAAATTTCAGATCAATGGCTTCACCGGTTCCCAAGAAGATTTTGAAAGGTTTTATCGAAAAATGCGTCATGCGCCAATTGCAAGGACGCAGCAGCAAAATTTTTTCAGCATCTGACAGCCAATGTATCCAGGTTGTTAACTGCCAAGTCAGAACCTGATCAGTCACACAGCTTTGAAGCAACAACAGTTTAAAGTTTTGGGAAGAAAAAAAAAAATAATACTATATATATATATAATATATATATATATATATATATATATATATATATATATATATATATATATATATATATATATACATATACATAAATAAATCTAAACAATAGCAATCGGCTTCCCAGCCTTTGGCTAGGAAGCCTAATAATAAAAAAAAAAAAAAAAAAAAAACTTTAACAGTAACAATAGGCTTAATTAGGGGTGTGCTGATAAAGCTGCGGCCATCAGACCCAATAATTTTTGGCACAACACCAATTGTACTGTGGACTCTAGTTGAAACAGACCAGACAGTTGCAAATGGCAGCTACTGTGTCGTCTGACAAGTAGGCTCGCATCATAAGGGAATCCAGCCGGAGACCCAAGTAGACCGTACTTTGCACCAGTATTAATTAGCTTTTTGCATTGTTGAAGGTGAGACCCAGCCTCCACAGATGCTCCGTCACAATTGTTGTGTGGGCCACTGCTCCTTCCTGGGACTGGGAACAAATCAACCAGTCGTCCAGGTAGTTCAACACCCTGATCCATTGCAGCCTTGAGATCAGAGGGGTAGATCGGTGTGTAGAGTGAGATCAGAGGGGCAGATCGGTGTGTAGAGTGAGATCAGAGGGGTAGATCGGTGTGTAGAGTGAGATCAGAGGGGCAGATCGGTGTGTACAGTGAGATCAGGGGGGTAGATCGATGTGTACAGTGAGATCAGAGGGGTAGATCGGTGTGTATAGTGAGATCAGAGGGGTAGATCGGTGTGTACAGTGAGATCAGAGGGGTAGATCGGTGTGTAGTGAGATCAGAGGGGTAGATCGGTGTGTAGTGAGATCAGAGGGGTAGATCGGTGTGTAGTGAGATCAGAGGGGTAGATCGGTGTGTAGAGTGAGATCAGAGGGGTAGATCAATGTGTACAGTGAGATCAGAGGGGCAGATCAGTGTGTACAGTGAGATCAGGGGGGTAGATCGTGTGTACAGTGAGATCAGAGGGGTAGATCGGTGTGTACAGTGAGATCAAGGGGTAGATCGGTGTGTAGTGAGATCAGGGGGGTAGATCGGTGTGTAGTGAGATCAGGGGGGTAGATCGGTGTGTACAGTGAGATCAGAGGGGTAGATCGGTGTGTACAGTGAGATCAGAGGGGTAGATCGGTGTGTAGTGAGATCAGAGGGGTAGATCGGTGTGTAGAGTGAGATCAGAGGGGTAGATCAATGTGTAGAGTGAGATCAGAGGGGTAGATCGGTGTGTACAGTGAGATCAGGGGGGTAGATCGGTGTGTAGAGTGAGATCAGAGGGGTAGATCGGTGTGTAGAGTGAGATCAGAGGGGTGGATTGGTGTGTAGAGTGAGATCAGAGGGGCAGATCGGTGTGTAGAGTGAGATCAGAGGGGTAGATCGGTGTGTACAGTGAGATCAGAGGGGTAGATCGGTGTGTTTAGTGACATCAGAGGGGTGGATCGGTGTCAGAGGGGTAGATCGGTGTGTACAGTGAGATCAGGGGGGTAGATCGGTGTGTAGTGAGATCAGGGGGGTAGATCAGTGTGTAGTGAGATAAGAGAGGTAGATCGGTGTGTACAGTGAGATCAGAGGGGTAAATCAGTGTGTACAGTGAGATCAGAGGGGTAGATCTGTGTGTAGAGTGAGATCAGAGAGGTAGATCAATGTGTAGAGTGAGATCAGGGGGGTAGATCGGTGGGGTCTACAATTATGTTTTTGTGCTCTGTGTATTTATATGACTCTCCGGACTATAAATCACAGAGACAAAAACTATGATAACGATTCTGCAAAGCTGTAAATTGCTAAGACTTCAATACTGTATGGGAATTTATTAATTAATTGACAAATTGATTAACTAATTGATTAATTGATGGATGAATTACCAAATTAATTTCTGAATTGATGGATGAATTGACTAATTACAAACTGACCAAATCATTTATGAATTGACTATTTGATGAATAATTTTGGCGCAAATAGTGCTGCATAGTATATTGTAGCCCTGACAAGCGCTGTTGTGTTATACGTGAGAGAGACAGCAGACATATGGAAGGCCATCTGGGTCAAAAACGTGTTATTTAGTATGCATTTCAAATATAGTACACATATTGATTTTGACCAGAATACATAAAATACTAGAAATAAAATAAAATAATATTTTGCACAAAAGTGTACAATATGCCAAAACTTGCATTAGTCGATACCGGTACTGTGGTACTGACAGGAATCATTCTTGTTGTTTCAATGAAAAACAGTAGCAAAGTTACAAAATAGTCCACTTTTTTCATAATTGTCTTTAGAAGTTCTTTTCTGATGTCACTTTATAGCAGATAAAAAAAAAAAAAAAACCTGAGCGGTGTTTGTCCGCTGTTTAAGAATTAGAGAAGATCAAGGACAAAATTGGCCATTATCTTATTTTCTTTTAACAATCTGACAAAAGCAAGCCTGTAAACTGTATTTAACTGTTTACTCTGAATGCTTGGTCTTCTTAAGTGAGACATTTATTGAAGAGATTAATAGCTAACATTGTATCACATCATCTGTATAATTAATTCTACCCCAATTAAAATGTTGAAACAGTTATAATTTAGTATCATTAATATTCATGCAGAAGCTTGGGAAGTTTTAAAATTGTGCCCTAATCAAATAAGAATTACTAATTAAACATTTTACATTTTTTAAATGTTATGAAATATGCTTCTTACATGGATTTTCCCTAATGCATATTAACTCTGTTATGTTAACAGTGCCTCACTGCCCCGCAAAACCAACAATACTTGTTAAAAACAATATGGTACACTGCATACAGTACCACTACACATGTACATCATGATCCCTTGTGTTTCATTTTCTTTTGACTTACCAGAAGCCAAGCAGCTGCAATAGCATTTACAATTACTGTTATCTTGTTTAAACATTTTGTAGTGTAAGGGGAATTATACAGTATTAGCATTGCAAAGGGTTTATTGTTTGTTTACAGGGTTTTCTTTACCTCAGCAGACAAACACTAATAACTAGCATGTCTACAGTCTCAAAGCCAAAGTCTCATCCAGGGTACTGAAACTTTTAGAGCTTCAGGGCTTGGATTAAAGTTCCAAATTCCAAATCCCAGTTAGCAAGTCAGGCACTTCACCAATTTTGAAATAGTAAAAACAAACCTTGGCAAACACTAAAGAATGCTAAACCCAAGCTTTCAAAACAATGACAGTTTTATATAATATATAAGGAATATAACTGACCATGACATTTACAATGAAATAAAGATAGCATGCTATTATTCCTAAAAAGAAATCTACTTGACCATGTCCTTTGTAGGGTCCTCATCGTCTGTCTGCCATGCCATACAGGTTGAACACGATATGCCTTAATTTGGCACCAATCTTCACCAAACTTTTATCATACACTCCTAGCCTCCTATAAACATTTTGGATTTCACTTGGATACAATCAAAAAAAGAGTTTCATTTATATGAATGTTTGCATCCTGTACATGCACTCAGTCACTTTCTTGCAGAGCATGTGAGCTGAGTGGAGAGCTCATAAATGCCGCTGCTCTCTCTCTTCCTCTTGGAAACCACTCACTCCAAGGCTTTTATTTCCCCAGTCCGCTGCACTCCGGTGCTTCTAATCCTGCAGCCAGCTCCACTCACTCTCCACTCCACTGCTAGTGTAAGTCCATTTCAAAATGTAGAGATGTGTGAACCGGTTCCTTTGAAATCTGGTACCTTGGTCCTGCTTTGGTACCGACAAACCGGATACAAATATCAGGGATCCGGTTCCAGTGAGTGGTATTATGTATTTAGTAAAACTGATTATTAAAACATACATTTCTGTCAAAAGTACATTTCATAACTGTAAGTGACATGATCACACATGATCAAAAAAAGGTCTGCAAAATATTTATTAATGGCACAATAGCACAATTATTTTGTTAACTTTAATTGTACAGGGCAATTTCATAGATTGCACAATATGGTCAGAGTATCGCAAAAGCTACATTGTTTATGGATCATATCTTATATGTACAGTGTGAAATATTTTTCCTTTGCAAAACATCTTTTGGAGTGAGATATTTTTCCTTTGCGAAACATCTTTTGGAGTGAGAGCGGTGCCAGAGGCTTTTCACACTCACGCTCCGATCAGGCACTTTGCCCACTCCACTCCACGCTCCTAGCAAAATGGTCCCACTCCGCCCCGCTCACCTGCTCTGCTTTCTTGCCTTAAGCAGCGCAAAAGCATTACATGATCACTTTATGACGCATCTGCCTAATGCATAGATACAAAACTTACTGACAAGTTCAAGAACATATCTTCTTTGCTTTACTGAACATTTCTTTCCAAACCCATACTTAGACAATAGTTCCCGCTGCATTGGCATTTACAAGTTCCTTGTATTAATTCAAATTTAATAGAAAATTATTAAACTGTGCTGCTTCATCAATTAAAAAGTAAAACATAAATAAATAAAATAAAATAAATAGTGGACCATTTAATAACCAGTAAACAACACAGTTTAGTGTTGTATATGGTGCCGTACAATTGCATTACATTTCCAGCTGTACAAATACATTCATTTTGTTTTATTAATCGGAACCATACCCACACACTACAAGTGTACTACTGTGTTGCACTTGCATATAGAAGAAGTTACAATATGTATTAAAGTCATTCAAAGTACTCCATTCAAACACAATGTTTTCTATATCGGGCCATAAGCACTTTTCTCTATCGGCTCGTTTTTCTTTGTTCATTTTAAGTTTGTCTTTGTTTCATCTCCAGTCACATACTGTTTTTTCAGCATTGAAATTAACATGTATTTTGGCTAAAATGTCGAGAAAATCGACTTATTCAATGTTTTTTACGGTACTTTTTTTTAACAATATGTTTATCACATAGTAAATTGTCTGTCCTTCCCTTTTGTCTTTACATCCCAAGTCATCCATCATATAAAGTAAACAACATTGGCGAGTTAGAATGCAGACTGGCATTAATGTATTCTACCTTTTTATATGTATATAATAGTGTATATTGTAGAGTGCATACATTTTAAACAACACTTTTATTTACTATTAGCCAACAGTTTTAGCCAAATAGGGCAGCATTTTCAAAAAACTATTAAATCAAATTGAGTCGATGAGATTGTTAATGAACTAATTTCTTGTTAAAATTTGTTTATAATTAATTGTTTGAATTCCTCTAAAGATACATTTTCTCTGGTACTATTTGCTCACCTGTAAGAGAAATAAACTTAACACGAATAGAAGTAGCCATCGAATACTTACAGTATTATAAGAAGATATTATAATATTTGCATACAGGCGTGTGGAGGTGAGAGTGTACACTGTACATACAGTGTGGGGGGAGTCTGACAACATTACAAATATGTTAGGCAAAATCCATATCCATGATCTCCACATTAGGTATTCCATTCGTTAGTCCGTTGCGATATCTTTTGAAAGCAAGCCCCATCTTGCACTTCTTAACTATTAGACGAAATGTTTACTGAAGACTTAACAACTACTATTAGGACCATGCTGCATGATTCGTTTATTATTAATAGCATTATAATTAAACTATAGCTAAATCACGTTTTCATTTACAATGAAGGGAAAACATGTTTTTACTGACTTTACAGGCACTTGGGTGACACAGTATAGGTTATCTTCACTGCAAATAAAATACGTGATTTTGTATAATTTAATGATAATGCTATTAATAACAAATGAATCATGATTATAGCAGTAGTTTTTAAGTATTCTATGAATATTGCATCTAATAGTTAAAAAGTACAATGTGGGGCTGTCAGGCCTTGTTTTAAAAAAATATCGACACGGACATTATATACAAACCAATGGAATACCGTGTGTGTGTGTGTGTGCTTAATAGGGAGAGAGAATAGATGCATGTCTCCAGTTATATGTGGTTTTCATGATCATGTCGCCTTAAGCTCTAGCCAAAACTGTAGATATTTATTACTGCCTGTAACAAAGTGCCCGCCCCTGTGTATATTATCTGTTATGTGTTGCGTGTGGTGTGTTTAAATGTTGGTGTATAGACATTGGTACACGGGATATAAACGGGTCTGTGTAACACGAGTGTTTAAAAAAATGTATATGTGTATTTAGGCACGAGGATTGCACAGCACTTCACGTGCAAGTAAAATGTAGTAATATGTGAGCACGGGGAATTGCACTTTATTAATTCACGTGCTGGGATTCAAGTGAATAATTAATTGGTAATTGAATCCCAGCACAATAGTATATATAGATGCACGTTGGCACATACTGGGGTTGGGTGTTCGGTGAGCGGAGAACGGGATTGGAGACGGAGGAAATAAGCAGTAGTAGTATAATAAGAGGAGAAAGTATCCGCTCACCGTGTTTGTCAGTGTCTGTCCGTGCACCGTTTCGTTAAGTTTAGTCTGTTTTCGTTTGTCTATTTATTTTGGCGTAGAGTGCCGTGTCCTGTGTTTTTCGTGTTTGTGTAAACCTTTTATTTGGTATTAAACCGGCGCCAACAGGCGTCTTCATCACTTCATTTCATCCGTCCTGTGTTTTGTGTATTTCATTACCTTTCCTGGTTCTGACGCCGCCCACTTCGGCCGTCTCTGTGACACTGCCATATTCTTATCTTTTTTATTGATTTGCCCCATTGCCACTGTACTTTATGCATCCATGCATCCCTTCCTGCGATGTCATCGGGCAGTGTGTTCCCGGGATTAAGATTACACATTGTTAAAACAAATGAACAAATCTCATTCATAACTGTATATGAAAATCTAAAATATCTTCATAACTACAAATATTGAATTATCTAAGTAGTCTCTGTATCGTCGGTGTCACAGCTGCAGCCTGTTAAATTTTTGTGTCAAGGCGAGTTATATAGTCTTTCGTTAATTAAAACCTTCCTTTTCCAAGTGCAAATTAACTCCTGATAAGTTATGGCAATTTCGGAAATCACATTAGCATGATTATTTAATAATAAGATAGACATAATGACCTCTTGAAAATGCCAAAATCAATGCTACATAAGGATTTGTTGATTAACACTGGAGTTATCATTTACAAACTTGAAAATCCTGTCCATAGATTGTTGCTCCACTTAATTTGTTAAAATATCCACAGTCCACTTCTATCAATATCATACACCTACAGTACATTTAAACTGTTACATAGATAGATCACTCTATAAAAGCACAATATTTAGTATGTTAAGCATTACTAAAGTTTTATTTATACATTTAAGTTAACTCTTTCACTGACGTACATGCCTGTCACACCCTACATTGTGAACATTGATAACTGTTGTGATTTTGTATCAATCTACAACAACATTTTGCTTTACACTCCTAGCCTCCTATAGATGTTTCAGAATACATTGTGCTATGATCTTTTTGGAATATGAGGACCCTCAGTATATGCCTGCACTGATTTAGTATGATGTGGTATAAGTACCATACTAAGGGGAGTCATTTTATGGTAATTAAGGACGGACTAAACTGGGTGTCAATCATAAAAACAACTGCACTATAAATGAAACATGCATTGTATTAAAAAAGGTGTTTATAACAACTTTGCAACATGTTAAAATGATATTACAGAAACATTCTAATTTTACTTACCTATTCATGGCCGTCCAGGTGTAATTATCCCTCATCAGCAATGCAATTTTTAATTTGTCAATATGTTTGGTAAAACATATATGACTCTGAACTCCAAATCAATAAAAGTTACATAGATAGGTTATAACTGCTATATTTATAGTAAGAGCACCTTTGTATTAAAATACTTTCCAACAGCATGATTCAATGCTATGGGACCTAAACTACTGACTAAAGCCCCTTTCACACTGACACTACACGGGTCATAATCCCGCGCAGTGTGAAACCATGTACCTGGGTCATACTCAGGTTAACACACCCACTCAGGATGTGGGTCAACATGCTTTGACCCGTGCTGAGCGAGATAAAATGCATGACGGCCATTCGTAAGCCGATGGATGCAGTAACACATTGCCACCCTTGCGTGTAGGTTTCACTTCTGCAAGGAACTTTTCTGTTTAGCCATATTTTTGTTGCTTGAGACACACCATGAGACAGATTGCAGCAGGGATGAAGAAACATTTGCTCTAATCAACATTTGGGCCGACGGTTCAATCCTGAGAAGACTTGATGGAAGTGTACTTGCGTCTCTCACCCAGGCCAACCCTGCTTTATCAAAAGCAGTGTGAAATTGCATAGCCGACCCACAAGACACCAGGAACAATGTCAGTTGTACCCCCTCCAGGTGTTCCACACTTGGAACATGCATTTCCAAAATCTAGAAAAGTACTATTATGGTATGATGCCATCAAAATTCTAGAAAAACAATGTTCCATTCCATGTGCCAATAGTCATTGTAAGCCATTGTTGGGTTGTCATTTATTTGCCCCCATCACTTGCACAGCTTAGATTTAAGTGCATTCATTGTGATTGCCCCACAGTGTACGACTATTTAGACATGTGCATTATACACAGGGTGCATGTTATAACTTAAAAATTACAGTAATACAAAAAGTTATATACTCAAAAAGGTACAGGTAATCTCCCTTATACATTATGTATTTAATCAATAGCACATAACATGGATGACACGTCTCAGATGGATTTGCCTTGTGTCTCAGTGTTTATGTTTCACTTATGTTGGTGTTTAATGGAAATGTCAAGAATCTAATGCCTGTGAGCTTTTAGTGGGGTTCTAAATGTGGGATAGTGACCATTCTACTCAGAAACTTATTGGCTGAGATCTGTAAGGTTTGCTGTAATTGTTTTTTTCTTTTATTTTAATGTATCCTTTCGGTAGTGCAAAATTTTCTTTTTCAGTGGTGGCCAATAGTGGATCTCAAGAAATTTTTAGTGGATCTTGGTCCAAATCTGAATAAGCATCAACACATAAGCATAGAAGAGTTTCAACATGGTTGATTGCATATTAAAAAATATAATTCCTGACTATGAATACAGAGCCTGTAGAAGTCTACACTCCCTTGAACTTTTTTCACATTTTATTGTGTCAATGCCTCAGAGTTTCATACATTTAAATGAGGATTTTTTCCACTTATCTACACACCATTCTCCACACTGTTAAGGAGAAAAAAGTTTTTTTGTGAAAAAAATTATATATTAAAAATATAAAACTGTAAGATCATAATTGGATAAGTCTCCACCCCCCAGAGTTAATACTGGAAGAACCTTTGGCAGCAATTACATCTGTGAGTCTGTTGGGATAGGTCTCTACCAACTTTGCACACCTAGATTTGGCAATATTGACCATTCTTCTTTACAAAACTGTTCAAGCTCTGTCAAGTTCCTTGGGGATCGTTGATGGACAGCAATCTTCAAGTCATGCCACAAATTTTCGATTGGATTTAGGTCGGGGCTCTGACTGGGGCACTCCAGTGTAGCTTTGGCTGTGCGCTTTGGGTCGTTTTCATGCTAAAAGGTGAACTTCCGTCCCAGTTTCAGCTTTCCTGCAGAGGGCAGCAGGTTTTCTTCAAGGACTTCTCATTACTTTGTTCCATTGATTTTCCCTTCTATCCTGACAAGTGCCCCAGTCCCTGTCAATGAGAAACATCCCCATAACATAATGCTGCCACCACCATGCTTCACGGTAGGGATGGTGTTCTTTGGATGATGTGCTGTGTTGGGTTTGCGCCAAACATAACGCTTTGCATTAAGGCCAAAAAGTTCCCTTTTAGTTTTGTCAGACCACACAACTTTTTTGCCACATGGCTACATAATTTCCTGAAAGTTTTTTTTTGCATACTTCAAATGGGATTCAAGGAGGGTTTTCTTGAGTACTGGCTTCCTTCTTGCCACCCTACCATACAGGCCAGATTTGTAGAGTGCTTGGGATATTGTTGTCACATGCACACTTTGACCAGTCTTGGCAGTAAAAGCCTGTCATTGGCCTCTTGGTAGCCTCCCTGATCAGTCTCCTTCTTGCTCATGTCGTGGAACTTTTCAGGTCCCCAATTTTAAAGAGCCAACTGCACCAGGTGTTCAGAGATATAAAGCTTTATTAGTTTGCGCAAATGAGAACAGCTCAACACATCAGTGTTAGGAAGCCCGAGCAGTGTTCTGCCATACAGAGTTAGCATACTGTTATTATACCTTTACAGAGAGACTGTGGTTTCCCTTTCAACCAATAAGCTGGAGCCAGCTCAGTTGGGGTAATTAACAACAGAGGGGACAGGTATTTACGAGGTAGCACAATAAAGATCAACCGATAAGCTGGAGCCAGCTCAGTTGGGGTAATTAACAGATAAGCTGGAGCCAGCTCAGCTGGGGTAATTAACACGGGGGGGGGGGGGGGGGGGGGGGGGGGGGGGGGGGGGGGGGGTATTTACGAGGTAGAGAGATGGTTCAACTCAACTAACTCAGTAGGTGGTAATGCAATAAAAGTTTAGGTAAAATGTCATGTTCCTTTTGTCCCATCGATCCACAGTTTGGTTCCCAGCTACACATCTGCAGTTTAATACATTTACTTTATTTCTATAAACTTAATAGATCACAAACTCAAAATATTTTAAAACATATAACTCAGTGAATAAATGTAGTACAGGGTAGCAACAAACAGGTACAGGAATTGTTCTATGCAATTATTCCCCTACATTCCCTCATTTTGTAATATAATTACAACCCAGATAATTGCAATCCTGCAAAGAGATTCTTCCTCATCTTCGTTATTGCATTAACCTTCCCTGGTAAGCAAGGGCATATTAAAAGTGAAATCAGTAGCTCTAGTACAGTTTCTTTAGGCAGAGTATATAAACATATAAAGACTCCATTTGTCCTGTTTCCCCGACACCAACAAAGGGTGTTGTTGGAGAAACAGGCAGTTCATGGGACAGTGTGACTTAATGGCGTGTTTAGATTCGGCCCACCAACCAATTGCTTACACCACTGTATAGGTATACTCAGAGTATCATTCGAATAAGTCAGCATGGTTGATGGTACAGCCGGAGGTGCTACGATCAGTTCTTGTATAAACATTCATGGCTCCTCTAAAAATGTTCATGGATAAATTTTGGCTCTTGTTGTGGAGATCCACCATCTCGTTTATACAGCTCTGTTGTGTCATTTCCGTGCTGGAGGCCGTAACTATAGTCATTGCAGGTGCAAGGGTGTTTGTTGACACTTCTACTGGGTACAAGGGGAATGGTTCCCCTGCTGAGTGTGCCATTAGAGAACAAACATAGCAAGGTTGGGTGATATTCAAAGTGTTCCTGGTAGTGTGGCGCAACAGAGACCACCAGGCATTACTGTATGATTTACATTGCGTTCAGCACTCCACTGGTGCAGTGTGTTCCTTTTTACTTTAATACTGGGAGACTCAAGGAGCAGCAGGGGGAGGAGACACACGCTCAAGAGCATGGTGACTGATCCCAGGAGAAACTTGAGTGGAAACATCTTGGTCTGGATCATGCGGTACCTTCCTGAGTGACTGACGTGGACCCACGTGGACCTCTCAGCAACTTTTATTGCGTTGGGAGTTGTTAGCAATACTTGGAATAGTCCAGTCCAGTGCTGTTGGTGCCAATACTTCCTCCGAAGGTCCTTGATCACCACCCAATCGCTGGGGTGACGTTGTATCCAGGTCCTTCTGTTGGGTCGGGCAGGGCAACTCTTACCCTAGAAAAGAGATTCTTAAGCACGACACAGTATGCCATGAGCTCATCATCACAGCCTTTGAGCATTAACTGGTGTCTGGTGTGGGGCAACTGATTAGGCATACACATAATGCGACCAGTCAAAACCTCATGGGGACTCAAACCATGTGCAGCATGAGGGCGTCCCCTCATGTACATCAGAGCCAAAAGGTAGTACCGTTCCCCAGGCCAGCCCAGTTTCAGCACACAATTTTATCAATTTGCTTTTCAAATATTTTTTCCCTTGCTATGGGGTTAGTTCAATGAAATTCATCATTATATGGTCAAATGGCTGATTAGGTTTGGGATGGGCGGACATGGGAACACCTGTACCTCTTCCCATGTTGTTCTTCATACATATAACACATTTGGAACAATATTGCTCAGCAAGAGCAGTAAAACCAAAACAAAACCAAAATTGATAAACAAAACCAAAATTGATGGGCATAATCTACTACCAAAATTGATAAACAAAACCAAAATTGATGGGCATAATCTACTACCCCTCCTTTGGACACATGGTCAAGACCGTGTGCCCACTTACACATAAAGGGATAGCAAGATCGGGGTAGTATGGGCTTGCCGTTAGGGTCTAACCACAGACCAGAAGAGAACTGGCCGCCACGTTGTTTCCATTTACGTTTCTCCTTGTCATTGGTGGAGGCCTGTAAATCAAGAATATCTTGGAGAGAAAAGGGTTGGTCAGTAACAACAGTAGTAAACAATGAGGCAGCAAGGGTAGTCCCCTGTGTAGCTGCAGCTTTAGCTGCTGCGTCTGAACGTGCATTACCTAGGGAAACAACATCAGTGGAGTTAGTGTGCTCTGCACATTTAACTACTGTGACTGTGGTCAGGTAGTCCCAGGCAGGGTCTTCTAGAAAGGGCCTGTTTTAGTGCCATAAAGGAATACAGCTTGCACTCTTTCAGACCCCAGCGACTTCCCTGCAGTTGATAGTTTGTGACCCAAATAAGTTACTTCCCGTTTGCACCAAGCTCCCGGGGCCTGAACGGTGGCTCCTTTTAGTACCAGTTCTTCTGACAGTGGTTTTATGCCATCAGTAGCATCCCATCCCAAGGGGTATTGTTTTTGTTTGGGTTGGTGCATGCTTTTGGTTGTCACCACCAGAGGTTCGCAATTCTTAATACGACCAAAATAATTTTTACTGGTGGGCAACAATTGCTGGGGTATGTCTTTCAACCAGGCTAGCTCAGGGTCATGTAACAACATGACGTCCTGTGGCCCAGGCTCCACAGCCACTCGATGGCACCCTCAGGCCCCTCTTTGTAACATCCGGTATGCTTGATCGGACAGAGAGTACTCGCCTCTGGGTGCTGACTCCCAATCAACTAATTTAGCTAGTGCTAACACCTATGGACCCAAATCTTTCCAGGCTCGTTCTGGTCGCTTAGCAAGAGATACATGAGGTGCAGAGCCCTTAGTAGAAAAGAAAACTTTGTTCTTTTGACAGACAGAAACTTCTGTTCTTTTATATATATATATATATATATATATATATATATATATATGATATATATATATAATATTCAGACAACACACATTCAACATAGACAGGGCACGGAGAAGTAAATCAATCTTTTTTAAAATTCAAGGTTGCGTTGGACATGTGAGAAAAGCGCCGTGCAGTGCATACGAGGTGCTGGCATAAAGTCTGTTTGTGAGCCGTATACTTCACGTGCAAGCCGTTCCAATTGTGTGGTTAGGATTCCTGGCAAGGTCCCACGCATACACACATACAGCCAATCGGCTTCTCCATGATACAGTAATGGCACTTCAATGATAATGCCTTCCTGACTACATTCTATCGTGATGCGTAGAGCCGTTAACAGATCCCTCCCATACAAATTTACTGAGCACAAATGCGAACATATAAACGCATGGTCAACAGACATATCATTACACTGCACCCTAGCTCTGGTAGTAACCCATTCCTTATTGGTTTGACCTGAGGCCCCAACAGTTAGTACAGTGTTTCCTGATAACTGCAGGTGTCCTGCCTCACTGTGTTTAATTACTGATCTAGCTGCCCCGGTGTCTACTAAAAATATAATCTCTTTCCCTTCTACTGTTAATGTTATAGTTGGGCTAGTATGTGTATCAAAGTGTAAAGGACATAATTTAATTGGTTCGTTATTAACTTCTTTCTCTACAGTTCCCTCCTTATTTCATGGTTGATTTAAGCCCCATAACCCCATCTGATGTTGCATTTGCTGTTGTATTGTACTGCCCCCTTCAGGGCAGCCTCTAGCAAAATGTCCTGATTTACCACATATAAAACATTAATCTCCTCTCTGGCCCACTGAAGGCCCCTACCTTGCCATTGACCTCGTCCTCGTCCTTGTCGGTGGTGACCACGTCCTCCCTGCTGTCCTCCACCCCTGCCTCCCTGTTGTTGTTGCTGCTGGTAGTACTGTAGTTGTACCATCTGCAACTTCCCTTGCTTCTTTTCTTTCTCTTCTTTTTTCTTTTCTTTTTGTGTTGCCAATTGTCGATTCTGATGCACTATGTGGGCTAGCGAGTTGGTCAGTGTGCCGGTTTCCCAGCCGATGCATAGCTGCTCCACGGGGCCATGGAGATCAGGTTTAATGCCATTCATAATGACAGTCTTTAGTACCTCTGAGTACTGGTCCTGGTCGTCTCTCATACCCCTGTGATCACGGTAGCACTCCTGGAACTTAGTCAGTCTTTGGCATAATTTAGTCCATCCCAACTACCCCATACCGACCCTCTTCTGACCTTGTTTGCAATTGTGGATTTTATTCCAGTCTGATTGGAGTCGACACTTGGTAGTGATCCTGTTACATAGGTCCTGGAACTGTCGCTGGAAGTCTCCATCTGCTGCAAAGTTCATATTGGTGTTAAATCCTTCGCTAACACTGTGCCAGTCCAGTTGCATTTTTCTATGCAACAACTGTCCCATTTCACCGGCACCAGGACGGTACATCTGTATTAGTCCCTGCACTTGCTCTTTTGCAATGTCCACAAACTGTCCAGAGTTTTTACGGTTGTCCTCATCTGCCATTCTTTCCCACTTCCTAAAGCTATCCCAGTCTATTCTGCCCTTTCTCTTTTTCTTTTCTTTTTCCTAACCTTCTAACTGGCTGCGTACACTGGCTAAAACTTCCTCCTAGCGAAAACCCGCCCTTGTCAAACCATAAATCTATTTGTTGTAATACAACAGGACCCCATCTGTCACATATTCGTTTCTGTGGTCCTGTAAGGTTAAAACCTGACACATGTTTAACTGTTTACTACGACAAATCCCCATCCTGTTTTAAACACACATGAGTACAAATCAGAGAGACAAGAAGAACAAATCAACAGACAAATCAACAGACAAATCAACAGACAATTAAACACAAATGAGACAAATCAACAGACAATTAAACACAAATGAGCTCTTTTCGAACAAGTCAACCCTAAACAGAAACTGGCTCCCATTCTCAAACTGTAACCAGATTCTGTCTCTATCTCAGAGTCTAACTGCTGCCAAACGCTCTGCTAATTCGTATCGTAAACACAGTTTACGCATTCCCGCACACACATGCACGCACACACAAAGGCCTACTCAAAATTCACACACAGTTAAACATACCACAAAAGACAAAAACACAAAATGACGTACTTCAACATAAAGGCAGTTCGATGCTGGTAACATAACTCGGTACTTTATAGTACTGAGTTTTTTGTTTCATTATTATTTGTTTTCCATTCAAAGAAAATGTTATCTCCCTGCTCAGCTCAGGCATGAACTAAACAATCATTAATAAACAAACTCTCAAAATTCCTTTTTTTTTTTTTTTTTTTTTTACTATTTTTTTTCTTTTTCTCGGACGTCCTGTGGTCCCAGACCACAACTACGTTCCAAACCTAGTATGGAGTACTCTGTCTTTTTGGTCCCAGACCAAGGTTAACCTATTGAGTCCCAGACTCAGTATCGTCTGACTCACCTTTCAATGGATCGCTTAGCGGTGTGAATAACAAGATATGGAGGAGAGCCTTCTGTGCCTTCAAGTAGTAGCGATTTGGATAAAAAATATCTCAGCTGTTTCAAAGAAGGTGAAGCTGCCACCAATGCGTAACAACGCTAGAATTTGTCATTATGTTTTCAGCACTGACTGACCTTGAAGTCAAAAAAGCACGGGTAGATTTCTGATCAGCTTTGTTTTGCTGCCTGAGGTAGAAAAAATGGTCAAAACCAAAGCGTGCAAAAGATCACACTGAACTTTAAGTATTTGTGCTTTTTTATGCCACCGTGTTTCGTTTTCGTTGAATTAAAAAAGGGACACATTTGTCTACTTGACTAAAATATTTCTTTCATTTTAATAAAATGTTCATTCCATCCCCCTAGCTAGCCACTGGTTCATTGTTACTTTTATGGGGTGATTTGTATTGCACACAAATGTTACAAGATTCACAGCAGCTGTTAGAACTTCCTTTTCATCGGATACAAAAATGCTTAAGTTTCCATTTGTTTATAAGTATAGCTTGTCCTTTCCTAAAGTTGAAAATGCTGATATGTTTGCATTCTTTTTTAGGAAGTTTTGTTTTTCATTGCTACTTTCACGTATTGATAACCACTCGCACAAAGCTAGATATTTCCAATTGATCAAGAGGGTTTTACTTTATTGTACTTGTGTTCACTTTATTGCTGGTGGATTGCAGAGCCCATTGAGATCCATCAAAACCGATCTCAATACTTGGTGTATTGGCCACCACTGTTTTTTCACTATCAGCACACAAGAACAAATAAAGCAGTTTTACTGTATTTGTGCAGAATGTAATTTTTATACTTCAGTTTAAATTCATTATTGTCTGTAAAATTGGCCTTTCTTACATGTTTTATAGACACTAGTACAGTAATCTGTCGCATATCTGACTGCGGTGAGACCAGAGGTAGGGTAGATACAAAAAAAATTGGATGAATGAATCCAGTTTTAAATACCATTATACACAGCTGTAACAATGCCATCCTTAAAACAGTCTGCGTGTAGATATGGGGCAGGGCACTGGTAAATGAAATGTGTTATGATTTAAATGTGTTGTTTGTGTTTATTTAGAATAGGCGAATGTGTTATTGTATAGTTTAATGTGGTTTGGCAGGGACGATGGTAGCAGCTTGTCTCTGCCAGACTATACCTCATGAGAATGCGTGGTCAGCAGCTAATGATTTGTTGACAGATTGGCTATCGACCACACATATTAAAACTCTCATGCGGACTGATTAATTTATTGATAATATGGAGATGTTCACATGTATAAAAACCTGTAGCTCTGGCTGAGCCAGGAGAAAGAAATTGAAAAAGAAAGTAAACATGGCAGGGTAACGTGGGGGGAGACAGAAACAGAATGGTTCTTGATAATAAACCTCCCTCCTAACCTGTGAGGGCATTGTGTAAAGGGAACAGAGTGCCCTGGACTGGATGGCCAGACAATTCATTGCCAGGGTTAGGAGGAAGTCGGACATCTAGAAAGGGGGCAGAGCTATGGTACACTAAATAATCGACCTGGAAGGGAACAATGTGGCAGCTGCTGATTGGAGGAGCGGTTGCAATCGTTAACCAAGAGGATGTAGCGAGGTGGTTTGTTCCTTTGTTATTGTTAAAATATATAGTGAGTGTTTGTTTATTTTTGTCACATCTAATACTGTACTTGTTTGTGATTTATTAGAGCACGATTTATTAGGCCAGCACGAACCTGGACAACACTGTCTTTTGTTCATGTATTGAATTGTATTTCACCACTTGCACTTGCGATCCTGTGTGTATCTATGGGTGATAAAGTAACTGTCTTATTATTTGGGACTGCAACCTGTGCTTTAGAACAGTGCAATACACAGTGCTGTGTATTGCCTGAGATTATAATTTGGGGTCACCAGACCAGGATTATAAAAAAAATAAACACCATTGTACCTGGATTATCATTGTTTGTCTTTTCCAACACCGCCCTAAAGCCTGGTGTCCATCACGTGTACAATGTCCAGACACGGCTCTGTGTCCTTCCGTGGTGCTCCCTTGCTGGTGGTGAATACACAGTTAAGTCTGACTGGTGCAGTGCTTGTAATGCGGGTTGAATGCTGGCTTAACAGCGACAGCTCCCGGTTTGCTTAGCCGTCTAATGAATACAAATAAACAGCTAATAACAAACAGAAATACAAAACACTATTGGTTACTTTCGGTTTCGCCTGTTCTTTATAGGTCTTTCCATAACCACAACAAAGGAAAAGTGAGCTACAAAGTCTGGTTCATTCTCTACTTATATAGATTTGTACCTTTGTACAGAATCTGTGGAGATGTCAGGTAAAAGCTGTTAGCTATGGCAGGCAATTTTAAATGTATAATCAATGTAGCTGGCTATACCAGAGTGACAGACTCTAGTACTATGAATATTTGTAGTTAGCTTTATGCTTTGCAAGACAATAAATATCCAAGCAAAACTAATCATTGTGCGCTCCACATCGATTTCTCAACAAGGTGATGTCACTCTGTTAACGAAGCTGTAACTCCAGTACTCTGCCTGAGAACAGGACCCAGGAAGAGGAAGCAAGCTGCAGGCGAGTCAACGACCAAATATTATGGAATTGAGGCCTGGCTGGAGGACTGCCATAACACTTACAGACTTTTATCAGACAAACCAGTCTGGGTCTGTTATATTCCTAAAGCCACAGTATCCAAAAAAAAGCTGTGCCCTGCTACCTGCCTAGCTAAAGATTCAGCAAAAAAGACAGAGCGGACGGGCGCTGTTGTGGATCCTATCGGGAGTGAAGACTTTGTTGCAGCGTTTGTTGATCCTATTGGGGACTGACGACTTAATTGCTGAAAGGATAACCTTTTATACTGGACACTTCAGTTTCCAAACCAGCCGACCAAAAGTCTGAGCTTCAAGGAACCGCTGAGTATAATTCCAGTTGCATTCTCCTTTCATGGAACTAAATTAATTAATAGAATTGAACTATTCATTATTTAATTTGCACACCTTGTGAGTGAAACAACTTTGAGTGATACTTGATGAATTAACTATAAGTATCTACCTCATATTGTTGTATGAAAAATTTATTTTAAAAGTAAACTTGCTATATCCTTAATCTGTATACCATTAGTAAGCTTTATGTGATATATTCTAAGACCCCGTTCACACTACTGGGACGGTCCTGGACCGCCCCATATTTAGGTCTGCAACCCTGTTCACATTTTTGGTTTAAGGTGCCATTGGAGGTTCACATACGTGACTGAAAAGCAGGCCTAAAATGTGGCAAACTGCTTTTTTTTTTATTTTTATGGAACGATAGCCTGCTCTCAGATAGAAAGAGCTACTGGGATGCACAGTAATGCTTTTGTAGCAGATGCTTGTTAATTTGTATTTTTTTTCAATGCAGCACAGAATCAATGTTATGGTATATTTAAAAAAAAACAACATATTGACTATTCTGACTTACTGCTATGGTGTGTAACAAGGTGATGGTCCAAGCTTACCCCCACCCACAATTGCATTATTCTATCAAGAACACAGAGGTATTTAGAACGTAGGAAACAGCAACTTGCTAGTGTTGATATGTATAAATATTTATTTTCGTAATGGATACTTGACTCAGATTGCAAATGACTATCAGGTTGTACACAATGACTGACATTCACAAGTCAAACTCACAATTGACCACCTAATAGTACTAGTGCTCCCTCCTAAGGAAAGACACGACATTAAATAATGTTAAACACACGTTTATTCTCATGTATACGTATTTGTTTAACCTGCATGAATACCATCGGCAACCCCTGGCATACGTGCCAGAGTTGGCACGTGGGGTGGTTATCCTTGGCACGCGCAATTGAAAAAAAAAAAAAAAAAACTTTCCGGCAGGAGTAGATGCACGATCGAGCTCCGAGCTGTCAATCACAGTTAGCCAATAGGTGGTACAATTTGGTGCAGCAGCATCTGTAGCATCACGAAGTTCAACCTCACACGCTCATCCATTCCCATTTTCCCACGTTATATTTTCCCAGATGTGATTAGCTATTAATGCAGTCTTTTTTGTTTTATCTGTAATGGACCATGGCATCTGATAAGAAAGCGAAGTTGGGTGTATGTTCATTCTACCTCTCTTGGACAAACAAGTTAGGATTTATTTTACAGAAGGACCACGCTGTGTGTGCTTTCTGCTTTGAGAGCATTGTTTGCAGAATATGAAGTGTACGCCGACATTTCAAAATGAGGCATGAGAAAAACTTCAAGGGTGAATCGGACAAGGCCGAGTCTATTAAGAAGGCAGTGGCTAGGCACGGAAAGCAAAGCAGAGTAATTAAGAATGTGAGCATCAGCAAAAATTAAACTACACGAAAGTTATAAAGTTGCTGAGTGCAAAACCTTTGACAGATGGGGAATTTATTAAGGAGGCTTTCCTCAGTAGTTCAGAGGTTTTGTTTGATGGTTTACCGAACAAGGACACAATCATCTCTAAGATCAAAGACATGCCAATACTGCCAGGAGTGTTGAAAGGCGCATTACTGAAATGGCAGAGAATGTAAGCAAGCAGCAGTACTTCCATCAAGGGTGTCTAGCGTGGCCCTTGATGAAAGTACCGACATTAATGATGTTGCATGCCTGGCAGTTGTTGCAAGATACTGTAACTCAGAGACGGTAAGACAGGAACTGTGTTTTTAAAGCCTGTGCATGGAACTACGAGGGGAGAGGACGTTGCCATGGCGTTTGTTGAACATTTTGAGGATCGAGGGATTGACATTGGCAAAATATTTGCTATAACAACAGATGGCGCTCCTGCAATGGTTGGAAAACAGAAGGGGATTGCTAAGATTATTGAGGAAAAAATAGGACACCCCATCCTGAAATTCCACTGCATCATCCACAAGAAAATCTTTGCGCAAAGATTTCTAACTCTGATCTTAATACTGTGATGGCTACAGTGGTGAAAATAGTCAATTTCCTCATTGCTCACTCTTCTCTGACACAGTTTCAGTCCCTGCTGGAGGAGATGGACTACGCACACAAGGATATCCCTCTTCACAGCAGTGTCAGGTGGCTAAGTTGCGGGAAGGTGTTGGAGAGGTTTCTGAACTGTTTTGATGCAATCAAGACCTTTCTCACAGAGATGGGGAAAAATTACCCAGAGGTGGAGGACGAGAAATGGCTTTTTAAACACCTTAACAAGCTCAACCTACATCTGCAGAGCGCGGGCCAAACTGTCTTGGACCTATATGAGACATGGAATGCATTTGTTGCTAAACGATCCATTTATTCAAGGGACATTACTTTCCACTACTTCAAGCACCTGAGGGAGCTGTCAGTACCACTGCAGGGGCTAGAGGCTGGGTTCTCTCACAGTTTTCAAGATTTCCAGCGATATGAACCTGTTTTCTTTTTTGATCAAACCCAACAGCTATGACGAGAGCAATTTGGATTTATCTGTGTTTAGGTGGCTGGGTGTTGAGGACTTTGAAATGCAGCTGATTGAGTTAAAGAACTCATCATTATGGGTATCCAAGTTCACAGAGCTGCAGAGACTGCTGGAAACTACTGAGAGGGATCATGGAGCCTCCATTCTAACCTGTTGGACATCACTGCCAGATAAGTTAATCTGCCTGAAGAACACTGCATTTGCTTTGATGACAGCTTTCGGATCAACTTATCTCTGTGAGCAGATATTTTCCCACATGAAGTCAGTGCTCGGCCTCTCTCACAGCCGTCTAACAACAGACCACTCTGAGCCATGTGTGATGCTCAAGGTGACGAAATACAGGCCACAGATCTCGCAGCTCAGCAGAGAGAAGCAGGGACAGGGATCACACTAATCCGGTGAAGACGTGGTAGACATGATAAAATGACAATATAAATTGATATGTATAAAAATGCATTGCAGGGAAAAGCTTGGAGTCGTGGACATTAATAACTAAATCTGGTTAAGATGTGTGTAGCCTTCAGTACTTGATAAAATGCAAAGGTGAATTGTGTAAAATGATAAGCAGGAAAACCCTTTAACAGTAATCACACTAAACCTGGTTAAGATGTGTGTACAGTGCATAATAGAATGCAAAGGTGAAATGTGTAAAATTGTTGAAAAAAATTGATAACGTGAAACTGATATATGGCACGCGGGTCTTTTTTTTTTTTTTTTTATAAATCAGAAACTGACACATGTCATTGAAAATGTTGCTGACCCCTGGTTTACAAACACGATCATTAAACTATTCTATCGTTTACTTGTTATTATTATCATTGTCATTATTATTCTTAGTCTCTAACCATTACAAGTAAAGACTGAACATTACCGCTTCTCTTGGAAGATTGCCGAACATATGGCTATAGAATAACTTTAACATTAACAATAATAATCGCAATAACAGGCATTAAAATATATACAAATTACAGTGAAGTTACAAGCTTACCAGTGCCATTGATCAATAAAACAAACATATCGCATTCATTTCTCTATCATCATTTCTCTGATGGAAGCTCAGTACCATCTACTTCTAATGCAGACCTCTACCCAGCAACCAGACCTGTTGCCCCGGCACAATGGAGATGAAAACGCCTCCGCCAGCACGCTCAGCCTCCAGAGCAACTATTTTATAAGGATTGGCTACTCTCCAAACTCTTAAACACTGCATGACAGCAATATCAACATCACGGCTAGTGGAAGCGAGCATATGGTGGTGTTCAATAATAATTGTACCTTTTCTATCTGCTATACCCACGTTGCCTACTTCTCGCAAGCGCGCTTCCGCAAACTCGCTTGCCCAGTCCCAGGACAGGCTGAAGCAACCTCTTATCTCCAGTCATGGTTGTCCCCTCCTCTCCAGCGCAGCGTAGCCGAACAGATCCCATCCTTCAGCTTCATAACAGCATTTTCTTCGAGGACATGAAGTCCCTCTTTCACCCCATCGGCATGTCAATTGTTTCAATTAATAAACGGCTCAACGAGATGGACAAAAGAATTGCTTCCAACACTGCAGCAATCTCCATTACTTCAAGCACATTATTCATCACTACAATCATCGTGCCGTCTTCGGGTTCGGCAGTTCCGGTCCCCACAGCTGACGTTCCCACGTACAACCGGACATCAGCCGCCCTCAATGGTCCACAGCAAGCACCTGTAGTCAGAAATCAAGTCCATCAATGACATATGGTTTCTTATTTTGATATTTGCATAACAATCTCACCTCAGGATCAGCTTCAGTCTCCATTGCCGCTGCTCTCTTAGTTTCTTAGTGTCATTTGAAACTCCGTCCATCATCACAGCTTGTACTCAGAAATTCACAATAAACGAACATGTGCAATCTATTTTTAATTAGTGAACAATTAATTAAATTAAATTTGGGACTATATTATACAGCGGATGTATACACAATAAAAGTTTCTGGTTTTGGCTTAATTTAAACGTGTTTTAATTTTTCTTCCCACAAATGACAGGTATCTATGTTATAAGCGGTATAAACCACTTCGGGCCATGTGGTTCCGATGATGTATACCACTTCTGGTTGGTTAAAGGCCCTTTGCTGACGCCTTGGGCCTTATCACCACCTTCAGACGTGGTATATATCATGGGAACCGCACGGACCATTGTGGTTTATACCTTATATATACTGTGTCTGTGTGTGTGTGTGTGTGTGTCTATATATAAATTATAATAATCATCATTATTTTTATGTAGCACCTTTCATAGTGGACCACCATCACAAAGCGGTTTACAAGATACAAGACCAGAGTGTGTAAACTATACATCAGCTGCAGAGTCACTCACAACAACATCTCACCCGAAAGACGGAGCACAAGGAGGTTAAGTGACTTGCTCAGGGTCACATAATGAGTCAATGGCTGAGCTGTGATTTGAACCAGGGAACCTCCTGGTTACAAGCTTGTGTCTTTGACCACTGGACCACACAGCCTCCTTATACTGGCAACAGTCTTGCACTGTGAAATTTGGCTTTCTTATGGAATGTTGATATTGCTTTATTTATTTATTTATTTATTTATTTTGGATTTGTGTAACGCTGTGTCTGGGTTTTGGTTTTTTTCACCTTGTTTTTTTTTATTATATTTTTTGGCGGCCAAATGAGGCAGGCTTCATTTGCGGTTCTTCATCACAATCTAAAAACTTTGTGAAAAACTTGGAAATTATCTAATAAAAGGAAACTACATGGAAACCCAAATTGCCAGAAGGTACTACCAAAATATAGCATGAGAAAAAGGTGAAACTTATTTCAATGTTTCCATGGAAACCCTGCCTCTGAGACAAAGAGACGGTGATAGAGATGCTCATGCAGCAGAAATCCGTGTGAATATAGTAATTTCAAGTTAGCTAGGAGCAGATCATTCATTTATATTGTCTGCATTAAGTTCCAAGCTATACCAATGGAAAAGTGTATTTCCTGCAGCATTTCTCAAATAATTGAGCAGCTACGAGACCCAAAAGCAGGTGGTATTTATGTTGATACTGTAGTGTAGCTGCATAGATAATGTGGAGCAAGGCTCCAGGGTAAATCTGGTCCACAGTTATTTAGGACATCAGCTGGGATATCATTATGATTTTTTGTTCTTTAGTTCCTTGAGATTTGTTGACCCCTAGCTGGGATTTAGCAATGCAGAGAGTTCCCCCAGCTTGGGCTTCTTGGCAATGTGGTCAAGCACTGCAGAGTCTTCTTATATAGGGAGGGAAGTTGAGCGGCACAAAGTGCTCACACCATCTGTTACTAACTATCTTGCTGGTCAGAAATTTAATTTTCTATGTAATGTCTAAAAACAATCCCTTCGTCCAACATTTGTGCACTGTAGTTCAATAACAAATTTCTTAGAGAAACAGAAAACTTGGTGAAATGAAGTGTTACTGACGCACATTGCTGGTGGTCATTCAGTACCTCAAATCTTACACAGCTTTTTTTGCAGTGAAATATTAGCTCAGGTTGAAATACACCTACACTTGCTAAATCTCTGCAAATTATTTTAAGATATACATTATACAGTGCCATTTTGGGTAGGCTTTGCTTTTTTCTACAAAAACACCAATCTGTTTGTAGCCCAGTTTAGGTCAAGTACACGAACGGTCATATCTTGTCTTATGAATCTTAGCTTACAAAGGTATTCCCCACTAACTGTTTTAAACTATATTATTCTTATGATTGTATTAGTCTTCAAAATATCTAAAGAAATAGTCAATAGCATAAACACTGCTATGTTTAGGTTCATTGCTTGTAGTAGTCTGTGGGGAAATCCCTTATAGCTAAAAGTGCATTAGAGTTTGTACAGTCAATTTGTCTGTAGCTATAGATATGATTCCATGGAGCAGATAGTTTAAATAAGTAAAGTTATCTCATTAATTAATGTCTAAAGTGGCAATATATACTGCACAAAAATAAAGAGCTTAGTATCATCAAAGAGGTTAACTAAAAACACCATTCAGAATGTGCTTTTAAATCATGGATTATTGAGGAGAAAAAGATAAGTACATTAAAGGGCACAGATAAATTCAAAGAACTAAATACTATCTATGCATCCATCTAGCTTTGTGTTTGCAGATATTTCCAATTGTCATGAAACCTGACATTATCATTGTTTAGCCTGTTTTTAAGAATATCTGATATCAGCACATAAATCTGGAGAATCACTTACAAATTGTGACTAAACAGGTCTACATTGATGCCCATTTCACATAGTTTTTTTTTGTTGTTTTGTTTCTGTTTTTAACCAGCTTGTAATTCAATATGTACGATAATGTAATTCAAGAAGCAATATAGATGTAATTTTCCCAAAAATATAACAATGTGGCAATGTCTCAATACCCTTTCATCACACACATTATGTTTTAAGGTGTCTTACTAAAGTACAAAATTATTGTTTGGTGTCTTTCTGATATTTGCACTGCATTGATCATAGGACACATTTTATTTTTTATTGTCCCTATTGACTGTGCTAGGCAGTTCTGTTAAAGTTTTCTTTAAGAAACCATAGGGGAAACAGCACCAACAAGAATCAATATATTCCTTTAACAATCTGAATTCCCAGTTGATTCCCCTTGTAACATTTGCTCATCTCAAATATGTTGCTTCTAGAAAACATAATTTACATTATTACAGTACCAGTGAAAATAGACTATAATAAAACTGCTTTGCGGGTCCATATGCTTTTATCTACCCATGTAAACATTGTTAATATCATAATGATGTTCAGTTTTAAACATGATTACAGATCTTCATCATTAACCTCAACTGACACCCTGTGCATTGGAATCCAAAATCCATTTGGAATCGTTTGGCTGCAGTTTGTTAATTCATTGGATTACAAAACAGGGAGCTTCCCGATGTGTACATCGGTAAACATTCATCAAGTAGGGTTTATTACTTCATAGCGGCACCAACATTAAATGATGCGGTCAGTAAACATGTTTACATTTTTTTATTTTTATTTTTTAATTCCTTAGCAACCATAGATGATTATAGTTTTTCATTGAGTCTGGACTACTCACATCATACACCCACACTCATCCACATACACAGAAGAGAAGGAAGAGAAGGTTTGTGTTGTGTGGGAAGTTGTGAGGCGGGCTTGATTAGGACAGGGTTTGATATTTTAGTACCAGTCGGCTCTCTGGTGCTAAACTTTCAAAACAGTTTAGTACCAATTTTCTAAACGATTTCCACCCCTGTTCAGCCATATCAAGCAAACATGATTTGCAAAGATAGCAGCGGTGTCAATGAAAATCCCTCTGCGGTCAAGTTTACAAGTTCAAAAAAAGTATAATTGAACTTTGGTTCACTAGAGGGACAAAACATAATATGCATGTTTTTCTTTGTTTGATAGACGCCTGAGACCAAGGATTTCCGATGGTATAGTTTTGATTAAAAAATCTATGTTGTCATCAGAGTTTTTTGTTATTACTACTTCATTGTACTTTCTTGGATTCCAAGACAACAGCATGCTGTGTGTCTCAAATAATGTGTTTACATTTTTCATCAAATCTCTTGAAATTTAAATATTTAAAAAAAAAAAAAAAAAAAAAAAAAAAAAAATCTGGATTTTTATGGTTATTAGTTTCTCAGTAATGTTGTTTGTTTATGTGCTTTTCCCAAGGCCTTTATAGAAACTAGCTGTATTGCTTATTATGCTTAAAAATGAATGACTGAATGAATACAAAAATAGGCAAGGCTGACTGCTGCTAAGTAAACAAAGGGTCTTCTGAGTATCTGGGCTTTTCAGTAGCCAACAGCTCTTCTGGGATTTTTTGTTTCTTTTTTCAATTGTTATCAACATTATGTTATTATGGTGACATTAATTATTTCAGTACAGTCAACTCTCATTATGACACTTTTCAAGGGACTAGCAAAAAATGTGTTGTATCAGTAATTATTATTATCAGGAGTCTAAGCCAAATGCATGCAGTCAGTTTTGTATTGAAGTTACAGCAACACGTAAATCAAATTACAAAGACAAATACACATTTAAACATACTGTACATTATATTGAAAATACTGTTGTAAGTATAGATTGCAAAAACAGTTGTTATATAAAAAAAGTATATTGAATGTATTAGTGAAAATCTATAATGCAACATTGTTACAAAAAAAAAAAAATAATAATAATAATCATGTGCATTTCAAACTGCATTTTCAACATCAGGGTATTGAACAAATTGGAAATGGACTTGCATCCACAGTTTGCTGTTTTATAGACCTGTACAATTGTATTCTGTTTTTTTTTTTTTTCAGAATAGTTGACACTGTTAGTAGGAATGTTGAAATCTTTCATTTTCTTGTAACTTTCCCACATTTGTCTGTAATAATAATGTTTTTTTTGGAAGTTGGAAGCTATTCATTCCTTCAATGATGCATGAGAACAATGGTAACTCAAAAACTGTGTGCATGGCAACTCGAAATGTATCTATGTAGATCAATAGTCCCAAAACAACAGCACTTTCTCCCTGTGGCTCAGAACCATTTTCCCAGCGGTGAAAATGTTTAATAGTTTAATCAAGCCAAACAAGTGAAGAAATGGTTAGAAGACAACAGCCTATAAATCCGCCAGATCTCAATCATATTGATAAAGTGACTAGACGTCACGTTTTGGATGGGACAGTCCCACTTTTGGAACACTTGTCCCAATGTCCCTTGAACCTTGGAATTCTCATTTCATCCCGTTTTTTTCCCCCTGAGCATTGTCGTGCTGGTAACAGTATATTGTATTTTCATGCAGGCTGCTGTGTTACTACAATATCTAAAAAATATCTAAATAAGCTGCCTTAGAGGCATGATATGTTTCTTTTTAATTTGGTGACCCTTAATTTTTATTTCTTTGTTAAATGTATTATAGAAGAACTATATTTTAACCTGCAAAGTTTAAGTAAATAGAAACAAAGATTAATGTTATCTATTGCATACATGTGATAGCTATATAAGGTATTTTATAACTATTTTACTTTATCACAGCTATTAGTTTAATAGAAGAAAAAACAACACAGCAAAAGAGGCAAATGTCAGGGCTCAAATTACTGGGGGGCTGGGGTAGTGGGGTCGATCCCTTTAAGCTTCTTCAAATAGTTTTATTTTCAAATGTCCTTTTTAACATGTTTTAAGCCGACAGGTATCACTTAAAACAGAAAGTAACCTGTTAAAATGTATTAATTGTGTGATGACATCTCCTGCCTTGTCTATGCAGGTTTTCAGTACCAATCAATCAGTACATTTACGTGACAAAGCGTTTTCCAAAAACTAATGTTTTCGTAAAATTGAATCAGAAAACTGATTTTCTTAAAACGTCACTTTTCTGTGTTTACATGATTAACGATAGAAAATCTAATTAGAATTCAACTGTATACATGGATTGAAGTTTTCGGAAAACACAGGATATTTTCGCATGCAAAGTATTGTAGTAGCCTAAGTACAATTTGAAGACCGGACATTTCTGCAATAGAACGGAGAGCAATCCAATATAGTGTTTTATCGAAGTGTCAGGTCTTAAATTCAAAGATTACCGTCCTGTACTTCTATTCAGATTCCCCACAATGTGCAATCAGCCTTTCCAATAGCTCATCCTGTTCTATATTACCAGTTTCTTTTGCTTAAATTATCATGTCATTTAAAGCTGGAAAACAATTGCTGCTTCAGTATGGGCTATTAGTATTAACAAATACATGCAGATTTTGACAAATGTATTTCTTTATCCCTAACTAAACAAATGAATGCATGCAGACTGACTACAGATTATTATTTTTTTCTATGTTTTCTAAAGCCACGTGCAGGAATGAAGGTCAAAGTTTGCACATGTGCAGTACGCTATTGTTAATAAGTTTTACGAAAAGCATGTCGCCCCTTAATTACTCATTGTTTGGCTAATTCATACATCATTTTATTTCAAAAGACATGGAATTGGTTAATATAAAACCTATTTGATATTTAAGAAAACGTTTTGATTCAAGAAGGCTATCATGGTAAAACTATGGAATTTCTATAATTATCATTGGGGTTCACAAACTTTTTCTCGGTACTCTGTGTGTATCTATCTATCTATCTATCTATCTATCTATATATATATATATATATATATATATATATATATATATATATATATATATATATATATATATATATATAATGTTATCACATGCATAGAGCATTTGATTGAATTTCTGTTATCAAGACTGTAATTTTATATAATTATGCTGTTTTTAAATGCGGATGTATATTTGCAGATCTAGTATATATTGATATTTGTTTTCTGTATATTCTTTTGTACTCAAATTGTAAGAGTGTTTTATACTGTATCTATACAGAGCCCGAATACCTACTAATGAGTGGCACTTTAGATATCAGTCTCGTCAGTCAACGGGTCAGGGTAACTTTTTTCTTCAAACCCGATGTCCTCACCATGCCGGTGTGAAAGTGCACCCTGTGCGATAGTGCACCCCTTAAATAATAAATATATTTTCTTCTTTGTTTTTTTATTTTTGTTACTTACTAGTTACTATATATACAGCACGACACTTAATAAAACATTGAATACAACACCTAGTTTTTTATATACTTATTGTCAATTTTGTAATAGGAGTTAACAAGTTGTGTGAATAAACACACCTACAGCAAAAGTACAGAAGTGGGAAATGCTTGCAAAGAGGAAAATGTACAATATGTGCTTGTTTCTTCTAGTTTTAACATGTTAAACTGAAGGTTTTTTCATCGCAAGCCGTGCAAATGTTAAAGGCACACTGCTGTGCTGAAGGGGTGTACCATCTCACGGGATGCACTTTCACATGCTACACTGGGTCGATGTCCACACTGCCTCCTAATGCTTATATTAAGGAAGATTAAACAGTATTCATAAGTAAAGAAGTGACAACATTTCATTTGATCAAAAAAGGAATACGATTTAATCTTATTACACCTTGATCCATGTCTCTAGCCAAGATCAGCAAAGAAATGAGCCTTTGTAAAATGCGTAGTTATCTAATTTAAATTGTCAGAAGGCGCTTTCTCATGTGCATTGATTGGCACCAAAAACTGAATAGGCAGGAAATTTCATCATGCAATTAACAAGCTTTTAAAAAGGTTCCTTTACATTTTAAGTGATGCCTGTCAGCTTACAGCATGTTAAGGGGGGGAATTTGGAAATTCAACTATTCAGAGAAACTTAAAAGGGTTTGCCTATGTGGATTACTATTTACCAATAACTGCTTCAGAAGGAAGTTCCTGTTTCTGCAATCAGGGCAGAGTAGTGGGCTTCATTTATTGCACACAGCCAAAAGATATCATATTTAACACATTTCAACCTTTAATAGTAATAGTTTAATAATAGAAAGTGGCTGAAAAAAATCATAGTGTCTTAATCATGGCAAACTAATGATTCAAGCAGAAACTGCAATAGAAAAAATATATACTGAACAAATAATAAACAGAAATATTGAGATATATAATGTTTTCATACAGGAAGGGTCTGGTTTGCAGATTGGACACTGGAAGATAGCATAGAGATAGAGAGAGCAAGATGGAAAGTGGAAAAGAGAGAAGATGCAGTTTCTTAGACAGAAAAGGGACTACATTTGCAGCAGTAATCAGCAATAAAATAGAATCTCGGAATCTGATATTATTGAATTGCTACTGTGTAATGTTAGAACTAAACTTGTTGTGGAGAAATGAAATTACAAAGACAGTAAGATAACTTATTCACGAAAACAAGTTTTTGAAAGTAAGATTCCACTCTGAATATCACCATGACTCTCTGCATTTACTTTCAATATGATAATAGATCAAACATTGCCAAAGTGAAAATAAAAACCCTAGCGCTTCCCCGTAGCTTGGAAGTTGGAAGCTATTCACAATATTCCCATACTGTCCAAGTTTAAAGACTTCAAAATCTGATTGCCTTACATATTGAAAACGTTTGGGGTCTGATAGGGCAGGAATCTGGAAAAGTCCACAGTGCAACTGAAATGAACTGGAATCAAGTGTAAAAGCTGCATTGAGGAATCTAAAGGATAACTCAACCCTTCAGCGCCTCAGTGTCCACGCCTGAGAGGATTAAGGAAGTCTTAAAACACAATGGAATGCATTGCAAATACTAAGCTCAAAAGTTATGGCTTCTGGTAGATATTTGCGATATCATTTAGTAGTTTCTTTGATTACATGATATTATATAAAAGATGTAAATTATGTTCATATAATTTTTTTATTTTTTATTATGTCGCAATCCTAACATTCTATGGTGATGCCAAACTTTTGGCCATAGCTGTAGGTTTGCTTGTTCTGTAAAATTCAGATGACTCGAAGCCTGTTGCAGTTCAACATCTTCAGCTTCTTTATTTGAACATAATACAGGCTTTTAGACATTATTTTGTATTTATTTGTACAGAACTTAAACTCATAATGTCCATTTTAGAGCACAGCCATTACACACTTCTTCTGTAATCAAGCCAACTAGCACAAGACTGAACACAGGGTTTGGTAACTCTAAAGGCTTTAAAGGTAGCACCTCTTAAAGCAACGGTGCACAATTTCTAACAACTGCAATTATACAGAAAGTCAATAATTGGAATAGAAATCACAAGTACATTTCTTCACTGTACAGCATTTTCTTTACTTTAGGTTTAGAAATTTCTTCTACTTTTTGAGATCATAGGAATTTGCTGATGTATAGAATGAACTAGTTCCTGGCAAGGATGAGTAAAGTCCTCAAAAGTAACCCAACAGTTATGTCAGTTACAAAAGTCAAACCACTTAACTATAAGTCTAAGTTCCTTTAACGTATTTCTTGTTCATCTTTTCAGTTGAGTAGACATTGTCCATCCATGCAGACAGTTTCACGTGAGAGGCAAAGAAAATGCAGAAGTATCTTCTGGTTGTAGGTCACAGAGGTTGTCCTGTACCTAGTTCCTTATGGCTCTGCTGCATACAACTATTAGGCATACTGTGCTGTGAGTAACATCTGTAGTTGTTGACACAATAGACTTGCTTAGGATTTTCCTAAAGGTTATACAACTCTTATAAAATAATAAAAAAAAAAAAAATCTGATTTGTTAACCCTGGGTCAACAGCAAGGGGAGCAAATGCATCCCAGTGTGTTTAAAATTACCATATCTCATAACTAAGGCCTTGTGAAATAGCAGAAATTTTCTTTAAAATTCATTCATTGTCACTGGTAAACTATCATATCATATTGAATGTGCACGGAAATATAAAATAAATTACGTGTAAAGATTTTTTTTTTTTTTAAACAGCAAATATACAGATAAATGCACTGAAATCAAAATTAGCATCAAACTTTTATAAGCACTTTACAATAGCTTGTGAAACGGTGTTGTAATTAACAGCATATAGGTAAAGTGTATCTGCAAGGGCAGCTTTCAGTTCTAGTACATAAGGTGTGTGTTTACTATTAGGTCTTGCAAAACAATATATAATGTGTAACCCATACTGATCTTGTACATCTGTCGACTTGTCAGTGTGACCACTAACAAGCAACCAGACACAATACTCTGCAACTTTAGATAAGTATTCACGTCTCAGCTGGGCTGATGAAGGAGTCACTCCACCATTTGCTACACTCTGTCTAAAGAATATCTATAACTTTTGGTTGTCCAATTTTTCAAAAGGGATATTTATGCAAACAAATGCCTCTGTCAGGTAAACATTTAATAAGTGGACTTTTGGAATATGGAATTTTTTAGTTTCTTTGCAAGTAAAGCAGTTGCAATAGCGCTGGATTTCTGCCTTTCTCTTTTTGATGAATCTAAATGCCTGTCAACTGACGAGTTTCAGTGTTGATCTACAGTAACGTTGCAGGACATGCAGACCAAGAGTTTAACTCCATCGCTGTGTAAAACTCCTGGATAATCCTTTATGTGATTTGCTGCAGACACATTTTTAGCCTTTTTGAGATATCCATTTTCTTGTTTACATTGTGTAGTATTTTAATTTCCTCCTTCGATTGCATATAGTGACATGACAATCACTGTACAGCACTGTGTGCCTGGTAAATCTTACATGCAGGCGCATAGCAGAGCTGTACGGGTTTGTTAATGTGATTTTTAAAAATTTTTTGTATGAAATACAAATAATTATGAAATTATTTTTATTTCTTAAGAATATTGTTAAAATCGCGGTATTGGGCTAATTTCACGATTTCTGCATAGCCTGTGAAATTGTGATTTTCACAGGGGCCTACTCATAACTCGCTAAAGATTGCAAGATATCCTTAAATGTGATTAACTTTAATCATACCTTTATTTTTTATACAAATAACATCCTTGTCTGACCAGGAAACAGGAGTAATGTATCTGTAATGCATCTGATTACTGCATTCTTTCAGTATCCCTCTTATTACCTGATACAGTATTGAAAAAATATGATTTTATAATAGTTTCTGTCTTCAGGGAGTAAAAAAGGTGTGTCTTTCATATACTGTAAAGGCTACCACGCTCAGCTTTGGCTACTTGCAGAATCGAGCACTGAGAGTTGCAGGGGAGCTGGGATAGATGTAGAACATTGTAAAATGATTGATTTAAGTTCTTAGAATAAGCATCTACGGCCACATTCACAATAACAATATAGCGGTAGCACGCTATGATTGCAATGCTATTACTCCTAAAAAATAAAAAAAATAAAAAATTCTGGAGCCTGTCCTTTTTTATTTCGAAAGAGTTTACAACAAACTTCTAAGTGATGCGCCAGTGGGTGCCATTTTATGGTAATTATAAAGAGGGGCAGTGCTAATAGTGCCTTCAACCACCCAGTCTGGAGTGGGTTATTGCACTTGTAAAATGGTTCTATATTTATTTTATCAAAAGAAATAAAAACCAATAACATTTTAAATTTTAAATTACATTTTATGTAATCTGTCCTTCAACCAGTGCTAAACAATTCATATACTTAAAAAATGTATAAATATTGAGTACTTTTTTTTTTTTTAGATATTGAATGTCATTTTTTAAAGAGCAATTTGAAAACTATAATTAAAGTTGATGTTTAATTTTGATGTGATTAAAGTTCAGTTTCCCTAGTACAATAATCACACTCTGTACCTTCATTTTTTATTTATTCATGTTCTTCTCAACATTAGTTTAAAGCCCCTTAACACTGGCATGCTTTACACAGGTGTTGACCCATTGTCATGTGGGTCAGCTACACATTTTCACACTGAATTTTGAAGAATGTTCACATGACCACACTTTCATCTGTTTTTAATCTGTCTCTGCACTGGACTGGTGTCCTGTGAAATCCAGTGAAATCCAGTTAAGCCAACCTCTCGCAAATTGTTCGGAAAACATGCTTGTTACAGGCGCTTATCCATGCTTCTCTGGATTGAATTGTAGGCCCAAATGTTGATTGGAGAAAACTTTTCTTAATCGCTCCACGCCATCCCTGCAGCAATCTGGCTCATGGTGTGTCACAATCAACAAACTGAAAAGTGAAACCTTAACACAGGTGTGGCTGTTTGTTACTTCCTTAGATTTACATGTGCTCATCATGCATTTTGTCTCGCTAGCTAGGGTCGACCTTGGTACATGGTTTCACACTACATGGGATTGTGACCCTGGTAGCCAGAACCTGGGTAGGAGTGCCAGTGTGAAAGGGGCTTATGTCACCCAGGTGGTCACTGAGGCAGTCATATAGAATGTCACATTAGTCACATCATTCTTGAAAATATGAACCTCAGGTTTTTTTTTTCTTTGTCATATGTGGCCCCTTTGTTGTTAAGATCCAAAGCAACTGATCTCAGATCCTGCAGTCTGGTGGAATTTGGTACTTAAGACCTGATCGAGATTTTAAAGAAAATAAACCCATGGAAATGCATTATTTTATTTAGATTTTTTAAAATTTCTATTTAATTTCTGTTACTGTTTGAGTATTAAAGAAATATAAAAATGCTGAATGTCTATGTGGCATGAAGTCCTTAACTGCCAATATGGATGCGAGATTGATTTTTTTTTAAGCTTTTGACCCAGACTGACTTTGATCTTCAGAGGTGATTTGCACCCAGCTATGCCTAAGACAATTCTTACTGCATGGTCATGTAATGTTGTTCAGTTAGCATCATGGCGTTTAATTTATCCAATCCATTTTATAAAAACTGTGTAGGGTTTTAGAATGATAATACACAAACTTTCCCATTTTACTTACCTACAGTAATCGTGGCTGTTTGAGTTTACAGTATATATAAGGAGCGTTCTACTGGTCAGCTGTTTTTAATATTTCCAAGAAGGATGGGTAAATGTTTTTATTAATGTTCCCTCATAGCACAAAAGGGATTCCTTAATGTGCTGTGCTAAAGTTGTATCAACAACGCAACTACTAATTAAATTGAAGTTAATAACATAAGTTCATTTGTGCGTTATCTTTTGGTTACTCAGCACTGCCATCATCAGAAACAAAACACTGTAATATCTTATAAAAGATGTATGATTCTTTAATACATTTTCAATGAAAATATTTTTCAACAGGATTTGATGCTATGCTCTTAATTTAAGGGTTTATTGATTGATCTAAATGGAGAGAGAGTTCAGCTCATTGCTGAGATTTCATTTATTCATCAGCCACAGCCTGGAGGTAAATATATCAACCATATACCATATTACTTCGAATTAACAGCGCCCTAAAATTAACGCCTCACTCAGATATCAGCATTTTTTTAAATGTAGTCGTTGCCAATTATTTTTGTTATTTACTCACAATTTAAAATACCCAATTAATATTAGGGTAATAATAATCACCGCTACCACCCCTGCGCTGACTCGGGAGCGGCGAAGATGAACACACGCTATCCTCTGAAGCGCATGTCGTCAGCCGCCCGCTTCTTTACACACTGCGATTCACCATGCAGCCATCCAGGAGCTACAGCGTAGGACAGAGCCATAGCCCAGTGTCTTTACTAGATGCGCCACTCAGGAGCAGATATCAACTTTTTAATAGGCACCGCCCTCAATAAAGAAATGTAAAGGTATTTTTTAATACCCCTGTTCAAAAAATAAATAAATGTCTATGTACATCTGACGCCCCCGAAAAGATTGCAGCCTCAACCCAGCATGTAATACAAACTAATGTACACACACTTTAATAAGCTCATTGTATTTTATGGTACCGTCCCGACAGACAACCCAAGATGAACTACTTGCAGCACAGCAGTCCTTCACATTCTCTTTTGGTTTTTATTCAATTAAAACTTTACTCAGTCCTGTACAATTATATTAAAAACAAAACAAAACAAACAAAAAAAAACTTGCTTACTATCTATGAGAAGATTTAATTTTGTTTTCTGTTAAAGATAAATTACAAACAACCAGGTAAATTACAGTGAGAAAAAAAATAACCATACAGGATATATTTTATTTTTAATAGAAGATGTCTTATTTTTCGTTAAGAAAAACAACTGCATCACACTGGACTACCATTCACTCTCCTCTTCTTGTCCCGCCCCTTAGCAACCAATACACACTCCTGATTCGCTGGTACAGTACTCCCCTGACCTCTCAACTCCCACCTGATAGGCTCTCGTTAACTGTTAGTAAATTAACTGCATTTAAGCCCCCAAAACACACAAGATCATAGTGCTGCAGGTCGGAACCTGCTGTCAATGAAAATCTACATTGAGTCTGTTTTGTTGGTTTCAATTTCAGTCTCTTGAATAATAATACCTCCAGCTTCTTTCGTTTGTGAAGCCAGAGCTGATACCCAAATAGAGGTATAGTGATTCTTGTGTTAGAAGTGCTAACCCTGAACCTTACGTGAATTTTTTATATTTGAAGATGAAGTTGGACATATAATTTATCTTATGGAGTTTAAGCCTAAGGCAGTGTTCTGTGTATCTTATAGAAAGTTTACAAACGAGGAGGCCATTTGGCACATCTTGCTCGTTTGTTTGTTAGTAGCTTATTGATCCCAGAGTCTCATCAAGCCACTTCTTGAAGGATCCCAGGGTTTCAGACTCCCACAATTCTCTGTGTAAAAAAGTGCCTCCTATTTTCTGTTCTGTTCTAAATGCCCCTGTATCTAATCTCCACTTATGACCCCTGGTCCTTTTTTCTTTTTTCAGGTCGAAAAAGTCCCTTGGGTTAACATTGTCAATACCTTTTAGAATTCTGAATGCTTGAATCAGATCGCCTCATAGTCTTCTTTGTTCAAGACTGAATAAATTCAATTATTTTAGCATATATCATATGTATGTCATGCCTTGCCTTTTAAACAAGGAATAATTGTGGTCGCTCTTCTTTGCACTCTTTCTAAAGCAGCAATAACCATTTTTTGGCGAGGTGACCAGAACTGAACACAATATTCTAGATTATGTCTTACTAATGCATTGTACAGTTTTAATATTACTTCTCTTGATTTAAATTCAACACTTTTCACTATATATCCGCGTATCTTTTTGGCCATTTTATAGCGCTTCCACATTGTCTAGATGAAGACATTTTTGAGTCAACATAAACTCCTAGGTCTTTTTCATAGATTCCTTCTTATATTTCAGTATCTCCCATATGGTATTTATAATGCACATTTGTATTGCCTGCGTGCATTACCTTTCACGTTTCTGTATTAAATGTCATTTGCCATGTGTCTGCCCAGTTCTGAATGCTGTCTAGATCATTTTGAATGACCTTTGCTGCTGCATTGGTGTTTGCCACTCCTCCTATTTTTGTGTCGTCTGCAAATTTAACTAGTTTGCTTACTATACCGGAATTTAAGTCATTGATGTAGATTAGGAAGAGCAGAGGACCTAATACTGGTCCCTGTGGTACTCCACTTCTTACCTCGCTCCATTCTGAGCTTTCTCCTCTAATCAGTACTTTCTGTTTTCTACATGTTAACCACTTCCTAATCCATGTGCTTGCTTTTTCTTGAACCTCTACTGCGTGCTAGCTCTGGAATACTGGCTAATTCAGAATACAATTTTCATCATGAAAGTAGTTTTTCATAACAGTACTTTTTAACCCTTGATATTGGTAAATAACTCCAGCATACTTACTGTGGACAGAGACTTACTGTAGCCCATTTTGAGTGGAAGCTTTATTAATCTGTGCTACTGGGAAGCCCATTTTGAGGGGGAGGCATAGTTTTTCAGATCACTGGCACAGCAATGTTCGGGGAAAAAAACAGGACGAAATGAGCGTCCCAATAAAAGCTCTGGGGGACACCAAGTGCAGTGTTCTGGTAACTTAAGCTACAGCTATTTCCAAAGATGTCAGGTCGGTAACTTTGTTTAACTTCCTTTTTTTAAACTCTAATTGCTATTTCTTGAAGACAAAGAGAAACGCATAACTGTATAGTTTTTTTTTTTTTTTTGGGGGGGGGGGGGGCATTGCACTGCTTGTGCTGTAAACTTACTGAACATTTATGAAGAGGTAAGAGGCAAGCATATTGCCCCTCCAGATCGGCTTTGGGTCGATCCCCTGCCGTCATCTTTGTTGGCCTCTGCAACCTGGGATTGGGTCCCGCCGGCCTAGCAGCCCCCTGCACCACAGCAGTTAGGGTCTGTTGTAGGGAATGCGGCATAGCTGTAGCGAATACTACTGCTGACAGCACGTGTGAAATGGTGAGGAATTACCTGACACAGGAGACAGAACATTGAAGTTTATAAACACCACTCGGGTGCATGATTTATTGCGGCCACAAGGTGTCATTGTTGTTACCAGCAATGGTATAAGCGACTAACAGATCTCCCTCGGTGCACAATAATAATCAAAAACAGAAGGTATAAAGAAAAAGTGAACATAAAACACTAGTAATTAAAACTACAAAATAAAGGAGTTGCACTCGGCAGTGTTACCCCGACCGTCACTACCCGCACAGCCCGCGTTTCATTTACTGGATAAATACAGTTTAATCATCAAAAACTTCAACAGCACATTTATTCTGTTACAAAACATATTTTTCAGAGAACTGTACTTCAGCATGTACTCCATTAGTTGTCCTTTACCTTTTTAATTATTTTCAGGCATCAAAGACAAACAGTATTTCTGAAAGGGAAGGGTTTAGTGAGGAAACAGGAAAATCTACTTCTACCAAATCTACTGGTTCCCATTTACGCACCCAGTCCAGTTTGTATCATTCAAACGCATAAACACTTTTATATGGGTTGTAAATTGGTGCCTTTTGAATACAATCCAAGTTTACTGTACAGGTAATAAGGGATATCTGCATCTCTCTTTACAGGCAAAAGTGCAGAGTTGGCAAAAAACTGTTTCGCAAAGAATGGACAAATCTACACAAACAGAAATGATTGGCCATGAGGTGAGTACAAATGCCTTTTATATAACTCCTTATTGCTATTCAGCTCTCCACCAACCTATTTACATGTGCTGCTGTCTCCATCACTTCCCTAATAAGATTAAATGCAACACCATTCATCATTTGCTCTTAAATGATTCTTGGATGTGCTCTGCAATAACAATAAGGTAATTAAAAATGAATTACAGCATACCCGTATCTATTTAATTACTTGCTTAAACAATCACTCATATGCGTTGTCTTGTAGGAGCTACTGTAGGGATGTGATTTATTTTGTCTTTATCTTGCAGTTTGAGATATTATTTACCCACTAATTACAGATTTATTGATGGTTGTTAAGGATATAATTATTGTTTCCACACTGCAGTATATTTTGTAATGGAGTTAGACACACTGTCAAATAAACCTAAACTAACCCACAATTTTATTTTAGATTCTCTACCCTTCAGTCATATTACCAAGAGAAATTAGGTTTTCCACCATCTTTATTTTTTGTTTTCTAGAAAATTGTTTTTGATGGTAATATTAATCAAAATGTGATGAATTTGAAATAGAATAGTGCGATATTGAACAAAAGTGATTGAATTGTTTAAATTTGGCATCATTTTTCTGTTGTTGTTGCACTTGGATTTCAACATATTTTCTAGAATTCATCCAATTTTGTAGTTTTCTAGCTAAAAAGAGGCACTTAATGTTGCATGTCAACCCATATGTATGTATTCTGTAGAAGCTATTACCAATAAAGTAACCAGTAAACATTTTGATTGATGGTGACCACTGCCAACAATGATCACTTGAAAGGCGCACTCATGATGAAAAAACAGCAATGGGAGTTAATGTTGGCAGCTTGTTCCACATTTCAGTGCCTCAGCTGAGTGCGCCAGAGGCACGTTTTCAGATTAAATAACTCCTGAATACAATGTGTTTAAAGTACATTGAGATATTTCCACCATTCCATTGGCCTCATATATGCCTATAAAAAGACAAACACAATGTTTTCCCTTAGTAACCTTATAGAAACAGTAATTCTTGTAATACATTTTTTTTTTTTGGGGGGGGGATTTTTTTAAGAAAATGCACACACTTGGTTTTAGAGTCATAAGTAATTCAAATTTTATTAAATCACTATGAAACATACGTCATTTAAAAGCTTAGAACTTGACGAATATTATTTTCAAACTGTTTACAGAATTCAGAACATGGTCAAATGTAAAAAGGTACAGAATTGGTAGAAAAAAACATAAAAAAGTGGCCCAATAACAATGTATCCTCCTACTTCCACATTTTGGTGTCTCAGTTCCCAAAACATGGTACTACAGATAAAGGAATGTTCCCATAAGAGATACAGTCTTTCTCCATGTGAAGACCCTTTCCCCACTATTTACATAATCCAAAACATGTTGGAATATATAAAGGCACAGAAATTACAAAGAAGTTACAAAGTACATTGCAGTCACATTTACTTGTGAGATCACTTTCCAAATAAATTTACTTCACTTCACAAAATTAGCTCTCTCTGTTTTCACTCCTAACTACAAACTCATCCGGGTTCAACGTTCATCTAGCTTTCCCTTCAGTCCAAGTGACTGTTTTGAGCTTCTCAGTACACACAGATCACATTTCAGGGCCATTTTAAATGATGCAATTGAAAAACTAAGTGCTGTGAAACTGTGGGGCCCAAAATATTCAGGCTCTGCCCTGAGGTAAATGTACCAGGGCCTGAAATATTTGGGCTCGGCCTTGAAAGGGTTAAAGAACAGTACAGAGGGGTGAGCTACAAAGTGGAAAAAAATAAACTTGAAACTAATAAAAAAGGCAACTGTCAATCAACTGTTGTAGCGAATAATTTCAATTAATATCCCTGTAATGAAGACAATGATAATGTTGCTTGGACTTTTACACAGGAGGGGTAATTGTTTAAAAAATATACCCTACGACTATTTGTATAAAATTTAAATGTTCATCAATGAATCCTGCAGATAATTTTCATAGTCTTTTCATATTCTACCACATGTTGAGTAATGATCAAAACTTCATAATCTAGGTACAGTAAATGTGAAGAAAAGCATCTACTTTTTGTTTATCCAAGCACAACCAAGCTTAAACAAACATAACAGTAATTTAAGGTAAATCTTAATTCTGGAAAAAAATATAGCCTTGCTCTTTCTACACCACCCTGACTGAATCTCATTCAGAGAGTTGTCATATACAATATAAGTCAGTCCCAGTTACTTCAGTTCCAGAAATGTAACATTTATTACAAACCTAAACAATGAAGTCTACATACCTTGAAATGTTTGAATATTCAGATCAATCACATACATGGAGGACAATTTTTTTTTTTTTTTTAATATGTGGAGTTCTTTAACTTATACACACTGTGACTTTTGACCTCAAACTATTAATCCATTCTTATTAATTAAGCTCTAATGACATCCGGATATCAACAAAGGTTTGCATATTAAAGTTTTTTTCCTTTTAATCTAAGACATCACCGATTGAGCATGGACCTTTCGATGGACACAGATATTTTCAGAACTGAAGCATTTTAACATATCTTCACTTGAAAAATGTACACACATTGATGGGTGGGGGGCTTGACTGTTCGAAGTAACCGAGCAAAGTTCTAGAATCCATAAATACAAAACTCAACCTACAAGGTCATCAGGTGTTTATAGATACTTCTAAGTTGTTTTTTGAGGAGAAAAGTTCAGTAGATGACATTAAACATTACTTTTATTGTTCTAAAAAGGCTGATACAGAGGCATCATTGACAAGTACCTGGTTTTAGAGGAGCACAGTTGAGAAGAAAAATCTATTAAAGTGAAAAAAGAAAAACAGTTATTCATAACTAGATTTTAATAACACATTTAAATTCACTGCAGAAATATTTTGCTTGGCTTGGCTAGGAGGTGGGTATGTTTAAATTAGATTTTATCTCCTCTGCCCTATTGTTTGAAAATGCATATTAATACTGTTGTGAAAATAAAATATTGCTTGATAATGGTACCACATTGAAAAGCAAAATAAAAACTTCTGAGCACTTGTATTTTCTTAAAATTATTGAATATAATAATAAAGTAAGATGCACTTGAGGCTAGATACAAAATCTAAAAAATGGGCTCATGTTTATGGATGGGTAGTTTTTAATTGCCTCAGCTCACACCAGATTTTTAAATATTTTAATAAATAGTAAGCCAGACAAAAATATTTCTCTTCAAATGCCTTTGAAGAGAAATTCAAATAACAATTTTATTGAAAAACATGTTTTTATTGAATTTCTGTTTCTAAGCTGAAGGTTATGGTTTTATAATAAGATTTGTAGTGATGCATTGAAATACAAATGCAGTAAACAAAAGTTACAGTGTATGATAAAGTTCTAAATATTCAGTTGAAACAGAAGATCATATGCGTTAAAGAGTATCGGGGTTCAGAAAAATACAGCCTTACACGTCCCCCCCCCGTGTTGCTACAACTGTTTAAATAATGTACCTGTGATTTTTCTTTTCATTGTTGACATCCTGGCATCTTTTGACATGTATAACTTTAAAGTCTGTTTCAGAGGTCTTTTTAACATGTAAGGACTAGTGCACTCAGGTTTGAGATCAGTGGTGTGACCTGGAAGTAGTCTGCGGCATTTTTCATTTAACTCGTCTGTAATCTATCCTTAGAAATATTCTTTCAGGTTAAACAAAAATCACAAACAAATATGTTTTTGCAAACAACATGAATTGATTTATTTGTGTAAACCAACATTTTTAACAAAAACACTTTTTTCTTTCCTTTTTTTGGGGTTACTTTACACCCCAAACTTCCTCACCGACATGCCTCTCTTTCTCTATAAATAGCATTTCAAAGTGTCATTTTATACAGTGCCTTGCAAAATTATTCATACCCCTGACCAATTCTCTCATATTACTGAATTACAAATGGTACATTGTAATTTCGTTCTGTTCGATATTTTATTTTAAAACACTTAAACTAAAAATCAATTACTGTAAGTGACATTGGTTTTATGTTGGGAAATATTTTTAAGAAAAATAAAAAACTGAAATATCTTCCTTGCATAAGTATTCAACCCCCACACATTAATAGTTGGTAGAGCCACCTTTCACTACAATAACAGCTTTAAGTCTTTTGGGGTAAGTATGTACCAGCTTTGCACACAGTGTCGGAGTGATTTTGGCTCATTCTTCTTGGCAGATTTGCTCCAGGTTGTTCAGGTTGGTTGGACAATGCTTGTGGACTGCAATTTTCAAATAGTGCCACAGATTCTCAATGGGATTGAGATTTCAGGACTGTGACTGGGCCACTGTAGGACATTCACGTTTTTGTTCTTGAGCCACTCCAATGTTGCTTTGGCCTTGTGCTTGGGATCATTGTCCTGCTGAAAGGTAAATTTCCTCCCAAGCTTCAGTTTTCTAGCGAACTGAAGCAGATTCGCTTGCAGTATTTTCCTGTGTTTTGCTCCTTCCATTCTTCCTTCAATTGTAACAAGATGCCCAGTCCCTGCTGATGAGAAGCATCCCCACAGCATGATGCTGCCACCACCATACTTCACTGTAGGGGTGGTGTGTCTTGAGGCATGGGTTTAGGTGTTAGGTTTGTGCCACACATGCTATGTGTTAGGTTTGTGCCACACATAGTGCTTTGAGTTTTGGCAAAAAAGCTCTATCTTGGTCTCATCTGACCACAAGACCTTTTCCCACATCGCAGCTGAGTCACTCTCATGCTTTCTGACAAACTCCAGACGCGCTTTCAGATGGTACTTTTTGAGTAACGGCTTCTTTCTTGCCACCCTCCCATACAGGCCAGTGTTATGCATAGCTCTTGATTTGGTTGACTGGTGCATCATTACTCCACTCCCAGCCACTGAACTCTGTAGCTCCTTCAAAGTGATTGTTGGCCTCTCTGTGGCTTCTCTCACAAGTCTCCTTCTTGTTTGAGCGCTGAGTTTTGAGGGACAGCCTTTTCTTGGCAGTGCCTGGGTGGTGTGATTCACCTTCCACTTCTTGATTATTGATCCAACTGTGCTCACTGGGATATCCAAACACTTGGATATTATTTTGTACCCTTCCCCTAATCTATGCATTTGTATTACTTTATCTCTAACTTCTGTAGAATGCTGTTTGGTCTTCATTTTCCTTCAGATTCACAGCCTTACCAATGATCCTTCAACAGTGGGGTTTTTATCCAGAAAATGTGACAGCAACTTTAATGGTTCACAAGTGGAGGCCAATGGTATGGTAATTGTGTCCTCGTTAGGGCAATTTCTTTCATCGGTGCAAACTGGGAGCTTCCACAGCACAGGGGTTGAATACTTATGCAAGCAAGATATTTCAGTTTTTTTATTTTTCTTAAAAATATTTCCCAACATAAAACCAGTGTCACCTTACAATAATTGATTCTGAGTTCCAGTGTTTAAAAATAAAATATCAAACACAATGAAATTTCAATGTACCATTTGTAATTCAGTAATATGAGAGAATTGGTCAAGGGTCTGAATACTTTTGCAAGGCACTGTATACTGTACTTTTAGTGTTTTTTTTTTTTTTTTTTTTTTTTCTGATGACAAAATCATTCTTCAGGAGAATAAAACGTGCTAAGTATGAATTATTCTGTTTTACTTTTTTCTTTATTTTGAATGCTACTGTAGCATTTTTAATATTGTCCCTTGATTTTAAGACTAAAATGTCCTCACTGACATTTGACAGAATTTTGCTCAAATCCAAGTTTTTTTTTTTTTTTTTTTTTTTTTTTTGGTGAAAAGTCAGCTTTCTCTTGATGGACAGCAGGAGGTGGTGAGGTCAGGGCTGTCTTGGTGTTCATGAAATTGTCATGTTTTCCATGAAACCTCAGTGTGGGGACCTTATAAATGTCTTTACCAACATGCATAGAAAACAGGGGAAATAGACATTTTTCAAAATGTGATATATAGGTAAGAAACTGAGTTTGCTCTCAATACCTTGATGTCAAATCCAGATATTGGAAAAAAAAGGGAATTTGGATCTTTTGTCCTCACCGTCAGTTTATAGTTATTGTCTTAACCCACATTTTTACTTTAAAAAAATGTTCACATGTTGGTTCAGACAGTTCATGTTTTTTTGATCTTCACTGTTCTTGTACAATGGCAGCCCTATCAGTTGTTTTAGGAGTTCCTGGAGGATCGGTGGAGTGCTTTTCCTGAAGTCGTTTATAGTCTTCAATAAGTTGCATAACTACAAACACTGTATTTGTAATTGTCAAAACTAAAAATTGTAAAGTTTCCGAACTGCAATTCTATATACAATTTTATATTATATATGCAGAAGTATATCTATCCACTACTTGTGTATCTGCTTTGCTCATCTGTATCTGCTTTGGCTATTTTTATAATGCACTGTATTAGAGATGAGAAGTTTTCTGAAGTAAACTGTAGATTAAGCCAATATTTCTAGAAATCTAGAAGCATCGATTTTTGTGTAATATATACTTCGCTTGAATATTCTTGGAATCTCCAAGAATATTTTGGTGTCTTAAAAGCTACTATCACTAGTCTTTTCAGTAAAGAAAAGCAAACAAAAATGCAATACCTTTTAATCTATTTTTGTAGCCGTCATCATGCCAGCCAAGAGTACCAGTAAGTTGACAATCCTGAAAGATGCAGGAGGTATAGCGAAAAAAGAAAGAATGACAAGGACATATATACAAGACATATATCTAGAGAGTGAAAGACAAATAATACGAAGCATTACAGGGGCATTAGCAAAATGACAGACATGGAACAGAGGCATTTACAAAGGAAATGGAGGTTACAGAAGAGATACACAGAGAAGATAAAGGAAGTCTTCAGGAACAGTTACAAGTCACTCCACCGATTTCTACAGCAACTCCTGAAATGCCATACATAACTCCCACTGAACAAGAACAACAAAGATCACAAATAACACCAACACCATTAGTGGTTTCAGTGACAGCCAAAAGTATGATAAGCAAGCCAAATACAAGTATAAAAAGACACTGGAAAAAGCACAGAAGGTGAATGTACTGTAGGAGCAATCTAGAAATGTAAAAAGGGCTGTTGAAAAATGGAAGAAAAGATATACAGAATTCAAAATAAAAATAAATGTCCAAATGTGACCGATTCACCTGGAAAAAGAACAAAGAGATTTTGGAAGAACTGTCATGTCAACAATAAAGTAGGGAAACAACTGCACAATATAGTGATGGAAGAATGTTCAGTTTCAGATGATCTACTCTGAAGAAGTACAGACTGGTATGTTTTGCTCAAATCAAGAGGCAAATGGTCATCAAATTTTTATCTAGAGATGACAGCAATGTGTCCTGAAAGGAAAGACAAGATCACACTGAGGAAAATTCAGAAACGCAAGAGGCTCCTTTGTGCACCAATGACAAAGCACTTCTTAAAGTTCAAGCAAGAAAATATAATGACTAAATTGTCATTTAACCAGTTTTGGAGGTGCAAACCCTTCTGGATTCTGCCTCCCCGATTGCAAGACAGAGACACCTGCAAGTGCATAAGATATGAAAACCTTCACTTTAAAATAAACACACTCTTTTGACACAAGGTCATCATAAAGAATGACTGTGAAGAGGTGGACAAGATGCTTGTTTGTTTACCTGCCAAAAAAGTCTGCATGTACAGAGAATGTTCTGAGTATGCAGTGAAGGAAATCAGTGTGGGTGTACATGATCCTACCAAGGAGTGGACAACAAAGAAAGAAGAAACAGAAAAATGAAAATGAGAGGTCAAAAATAGAAGCGTTACTTTTAAACACAGTGTGGATGTTACTTTGGAGACGCTTGTGGCAAAAGTGAACAACGATTTGGATAAAGCACTAATATTAGTTAACTTTTCAGACAACTATAAATGTACAGACAGCTTGAGACATGATGAAATTGCAGTTTGGGGCCACCTGAGCCAAGTTTTTAGGTGGTTGAAAGAAAATGACCCTTGTGTCACAACACTACATTTCAGCAGTAATGGTCCTACCAGACAATACAAAAACAAAGTAAATTTCTACCTGAGGAGCACCATTCCATTCCTCCATGGTTTCAAAGCTGTCTATTGGAACTTCTCTGAGGCTGCCCATGGCAAAGGACCACATGATGCAGTATGAGTAACAGTAAACAGAGTGGTTGCAGAAGGAGAGGACATCAACAATGTTGAAATAATGATCAAGAAACTACAAAATCGAACCAGCATACTCCTAATGATGGTGTCTGATGAATACATCCATATTGTTGTTGAGCAACTACACAAGGATAGTCTGAAGTATAGTAAAAGGAACAATGCAGATCCACCACCAGATTTTCACCAATCAAGCAGGTGTAATAAACTATGGACCACTATCCTGCTATTGCAAGAAGCTAAACTTCTGCAACTGCTTTGAAGTTGTCAGAGACAACAACATTTTACCAGTGCTTGCTTGTATATCAGATGATAATTATCATGAGATTGTGCTGAAAGTCTACAACCAGTGGAAGAAGCCTCATCAGATCTCATTGGGAAGATATGTGTAGTGGAATATGATGGGGATGTGTATCCTGGAAAGATAACAGGATTTAAACCTGACTAGCTGCAGGCTAAATGTATATGTTGCATGTGTAACAATAAGTACTACTGGTCTTCAGCTACAACAGACTGCATGTATTACTTGTTGGACAAAGTCCTGGGAATAATCAAGCTAGAACCACTTGAATCGATACAACAAAGTGGGCGATGCTTCAAACTAGAACAGAGCTTGTGGGAGAAGGTCACCTAGTAAAGGGATGTGCACTACTTAAAATATGTCATAATACATACAGTACTTAGATACTGAGGATCTTGAAATGCATAGTGATGTACAAGTAAAACAAAGTATGTGGCCGTAGAACAACTTCTACATTTCTTTTACAATGCTGTTGCCAGATAAAGACATTTATTTAAAAAATAACTTGTTTTAAGTTCCCCAAGGGCAAATTATATTTGCAGCTCCATTTACTTAATAATACTGCTAGTAGTTGTTGACCGAAAGGGTAAAATAATATTTTGCAAATTGTTGTAAAGAGTAGTTTTCCCTAATGCATTACTGTATTTACTGTTGCTATCTCTGGCAATGTCTGTATCACAACAATATACATTTCATCTTACAGCAGTTCTGAAATATATTTTTGTTATCTTAAGTTTTTACGCTAACTTTTTCAAATTTGAATTATACAAGTACGATTTTGTTATCTTTTTATTTGATTTATTATTTTTTTTTTTTTTATAAAATGGAGTACAGACATCAAATCAGGTGCAGGTGTCTTCATCAACATTCAAATGTCTAAACCGACGTACACAATTGTTTCCCAAATGTGCTTTTTAATATCAGCATGTTAAATGAAAAATGCCCTCTGGCTTTTGCGTTCCGTATGACATCATGGGTCATTATTGCTGTGTTACCAATTTGGCAATGTGACCAATAATCCTTACACTATCAGCTGTAATAATAATAATAATAATAATAATAATAATAATAAAATAATAATAATAATAATAATGTGAAACAGGCAATGTGATTGATCGAGCAAGGTTCCAGAAATTCGTATATTGGAATGATACGAACAGTTGGAGTCTTGTCACATATTCAAAATCACTGCGCTGCCTCACAGAATTTAAAGTACCAGTAGCCATCTTGTTTACAGTTACAGATATACAGTAGGTATAAAACTGAGTGACCAATTACCAGCAAAAAAAATCCCCAAAGTAGTAAGTAGACATGACGATTTGGATGAAGAACAATTAAGTGAACTTTCAGCTGCTAAACAACAATGAAATATTTATGCAGTTTTTTTAGAGATAATTTATAATACAGTTAAAAAAAATATTCAAGATCATTATTTTCTTTTTCTTTCATTTTTATTTGTGCATTTCAGAGTTGTCCTGCGTACCCTCTATGACCCTTAGAAGTGCCCCCACTTATAACCCCTGCTATAAGATATAGTTCTAATGCACTGGGGTTTTTTATCATACAGTGCATCACTTACAGCGTTAACTAAGTTAACTTTGTCATAACATAATTTTCCTCAAGTTACTGAGAACGGGATATTCTGGATATGTGATGACACATATTTGTACTTATACATGTGGCATACACATGTTTGTTTTTTTAATGGCAGATTTCCAATTTTTCTTTTTTTTTTTTTGTGCATTACTAAGGCAGGTAATTGTTACTGGCAACACTAGAACTGTTGGTAATAAAAAAGATAAAAACATTGTCTTATTTAGCTGTCCAGTAAACAAAATACTCAACACCTTTGAGTCTTGTGTGTGTGTAATGAGCAGTGATCCCATGGGTCAGATAATGAGATTAAGAGTCACACAATTACAGAATTAACACTAGTGGAAACTAGTTTGAGAATGCATCTGAGGGCGTGTTGGGGGGTTGTAATTTTAATAAAGTACTAATAACCATTCAAGCAGAGTGGAATAGACTAAGTCCTATAATCACCTAACAAAATACCTATTAATTTCTTCATTACATTTAGTTAAGTGAATTGTTGAATAAAATGTACTAAGCAACATCATTAAACCATTTTTTTGTAATGAACTGCGGCAAGAAAATAATAGATACCATATAGGCACCATATGAGATGACATGTGGTACTCACCGGACGTGTAAAAAACAACTTGAAAAATGCAGTGCAAAGAGCAGAAATGTTAGGTAAAGATACACAGGCTCTTATCGTCACTGTTAGTGAAGGATAGTTTGTATGTATATTTAATGCCAAGACAAATTTATAGTGATTTCATTATATTGAATCCAAAGAAAAGCTACACTATCAGCTTTGCATAGCTCTACTTTGTGTAAAACAGTTAATTAAGAGTGAACTGATAACGGTATTTTAATAATGGGCTGGGAGGAAACTGACAGCTTCTGTTTATTTTCAGTTTTCAAAACATTTTAAGTGTAGATTTTTTTTCCACAAACTCTAGATATGTAATAACCATTCATTTGTAACTTGCCATCTCACAACATTGCAATTTTGAGCAATGTCATGTGAACTAGTAACATAAATCCAGTAATATATGTCTTGGTAAAAACATTTTGATGGTGTTGCTATATGTATTTGGGGCCAGTACAAAAAAGTATTCGATAAAAACATAATACATTACAATACAAATGTATTTGTACGTAGTGGCCATCACACCCTGGCCTCCCAGAGGATGTCCAAAGTTAAACACAAAAAGAGAGCTCATATAATAATACACTCCAGTTATATATAAGCACATTAAGAAAGCATGTTTTCAGATTAGATTTAAAATAATCCAATGTTTCAACCTGCCAAATGGTAACCAGAATTGACTTCTCCCACAACCGAGGTGCACAACAGCAAAAAGCTCTGGATTTAAGACAACTCTTTGGAACAACTTTCTGCATTTTTTATTTTTTTTTATCTCAAAGAATGAATAGGAATATACAGAGTTAGTTGTTCTTGGAGATAAGATAGCCCTAATCTATAAAGGACAGTATAAGTTATTACAGCAACTTTAAAATCAATTTGGTAGCTCACTGGAAATTGATGTAAGGATCTAAGCACTGGAGTAATATGTTGAGAAAGATGAGTGTGAGAAAGCAAGAAACAGACTTTAATTTGGCAATATTTCTCACGTGGTAAAAAACTATTCTGATAACATAAGAGTATGAAAATCAAAAGAAAGCTCAGGTTAGATTTGCATGGGATACTCCATTAACCGTTCCATGAGGTCAATTTGATCAACTTGAACCCTGACAGGATAATCCACAGATGATTTTTATTAGAGAATTTTACAGCTGGGAGCTTATGGTTATCCTAGGGTGTGACAGGATAGCTTGGGTGGCAAGTTCTATGGGATGAGAAGCAAATGCGCTTGTTTTCTTATATTAAATAAAAGATTTAAACCAAACAAAATCACACAAAGCAAAAGGCACGAGGCCAAAACAAGCAAACAAATAAGAAGTATCGTGCTGGTAGTTCATAGTTTGCATGAGTTTAATAAATCTGCGTGTCTGTCTGCTAATTAAATAATTACTAGCCGACAGTCACGCATTCTCACGAGATGTACTAAAACATAAAACAATAACAAACAATGGTGGACAACACTGTGCTCGCCCTGCATTTAAGTAATAATACAAATACAAAATAATACAGAACATAATATGCACAGGGGTGGGGTGTACTCCGTCACACAGGGTAACCTCTAAAAAGAGGTGGTTCTGAAATTCAGGAAGACTCCTGAGGGCTGTTTAAAAAGTCGAAAATGTTTCTGTACAAATGAGAATTGTCTAAGTGTATTTATTAAACCTTTAACATGGATTTTAGTGATATGAGGGAGTAATCATTATAATAAAAGCTTTATAATAAATAACTATAGTCATGCTTGTTTATGTTTTCATTTACTAAAGGGCACAAAATTTAGGGTTAGCGCTCGTGTAAAGTAATGAGGCTAAGTGCGTGCTAAATCAAAATGTACTGCCCATTTACTAACAGAGAATGCACTTAATTTATGTGCACACTATTTGGCTCATTTACATGCCATAGCACACACTAAATTTAATGCGCACGATAATGTACAATACTATACGTGACCACCTTCAAGTAAAAAGCCCCAGCAGTCCTGGTGTATCTTTTGGTCAGTAGCTTATTGTGAAAGGTGGAGGAGGCTTACATTGAACACGAGAAAACGCCTTCTGACAATCTAAATTGGATAACTTCTTTTTTGATTAAATGAAATGTTGTCACTTCTTACAAAAGTAATACTATTAATCTTTCTTAATATAAGCATACACATTAGCCTATATAAAATGCGCACAGATGTTTTCAGATTGTCAGGAGATGCGTTTTCATTTGGTACTGAAAAACTTATCATTAATTGGGACTGAAAAACCACATTGACAAGGCAGGAAATGTCATCCCACAATTAACACATTTTTAATAGAAGCCTTTCTGTTTTAAGTGATACCTGTCGGCTTAAAATGTTAAAAAGGATACTTGGAAATAAAACTATTTGAAGAAGCTTAAAGGGATCGACCCCCCCCCCAGCCCCCCAGTAATTCAAGCCCTGACATTTGCCTCTTTGCTGAAAGAAAAACGTGTGTTTTTATCAGTGTGTTGTTTTTCTTCTATTAAATTAATAGCTATGATAAAGTAAAACACTTATAAAATACCTTATGTAGCTATCACACGTATGCAACAGATAGCATTAATCTTTGTCTGTTTTTTTCTTAAACTCTGCAGGATCGAGCAATCTACTTCTATAATACATTTAACACAGAAATAAAATTTAGGGGTCCTCAAATTAAAAATAGATTTTTCCTGCCTCCAGACAGCTTATTTAGATATTTTTTTAAAGAAGAAAGGTAAAATGAAACAAGTATGTGATTCTTTTTTTGTAACTGTTTTAAATTATTTGTATTATATACAGCACTCAGCTATCAATGAAATTAAACAGGCACCTGGAGACCTGAAAATATTGTATTTCATTATTGCTAAAAACAACGTAAGAACATAAGAACATAAGAACATAAGAACATAAGAAAGTTTACAAACGAGAGGAGGCCATTCGGCCCATCTTGCTCGTTTGGTTGTTAGTAGCTTATTGATCCCAAAATCTCATCAAGCAGCTTCTTGAAGGATCCCAAAATATTTTTACCACAGGAATTTCACAAATGTGAAAATAACTAGTTCATTATAGGGAGGGTGCCATGTGTAAAAAAAAAAAAAAAAAAATGTGTTAACAAATAAGTTAAAAAATGTTTTTTTTTTTTCCAGATTTAACTTAAATCTTTTATTTTTTCACTAGATTTATAAATATTGTGAAAATAAATACTTTTTTTTTAATGTGTACTTCTTACATTGGGTGTTGCATAACTTTAATAAATAAATGAAATAAGTATGAAAATTTTGTGTTATTTGTTCAGTCAGGATCCCTTTTATCTAATAGCATATCGCCATTTTCTTTCGAAATCGGAGGTCAGCTGGAAACACTACCTTGAAGGGTAAGAGGTCAGTCTCTTCCACTGACCTCTTATTCCCCACACCGCTCCCCAGCCCAGGCTGGAGGCGTCCGTAGTGACAACTTCCCTTCTGTGAGGGGAGCCGAGGGCAGATCCGAGGCGCAGATTGCCGGGACGGAGCCACCACTCCAGTGACTTCTGGCATTGTCTGGACACTCGCACCAGCCGACACCGAGCTCGGACCAGGTGCACCTTGAGCGTATTCACCCAGGCTTGAAACAGATGCATTCTCAGCAGCCCTAAAGGAAGGATTCTGGAGGTGGCTGCCATCAGCCCCAACAACCTTATATTAAATATTCTGACCTGTAGAAGAGCATCCTCTCTGAATTGGGAGAATGTGACTTCCAACGACCGATTCCTGTCTTCTGACAGTGAGGCAAGCATGTTCACAGAGTTCAGTTTGATCCCCAGGAACACTGTGGACTGAGACGGTATGAAGTTGCTCTTCTGTTGATGTATGGAGAGCCTTAACTTTGTCACATGATCTATAACCTGTTCGGTGTTCGCCTCGGTGCGTGCGTTGTAATGCGTGCAAACTAGCCAATTGTCCAGGTAGTTCAAGATCCGAATACCCTGCAGCCTGAGTGGAGCCAGTGCTGCATCCATGGAAAATGTGCGGGGCACCAGCGAGAGGCAGCACGCAGAATTCGTACCCATAGATATTTTATGTGCGTGGGACAGATCGGTACATGGAAGTCGGCGTCTTGCAGGTCGATCGATGTGAACAAGTCGCCCAGCTGGACGACTGGAGGATACGATGTGCGGTCAACATGTTAAACTTCCTTTGTTTAAGGAACATGCTGAGGACCCTGAGGTCCAGAATAGGTCTGAAACCGCCATCCCTCTTGGGCATCAGGAAGTACCTGCAGTAGAAGCCGCTGAGGGCATCGCTTGGGTTTACCAAGCGCACAGCCTCCTTCTGTTGAAGATTGACAATCTCCTGTTGAAGGAGAATCGCGCATGCTAGTTCGACAGTGGCATGGAGCACACCCTTGAAGGGTGGCGAACCTAATTGGAATTGCAGAGTGTAACCATGTCTCATAGTCAATAGCACCCAGGGGTCCTGGGTTCAGCCTTGCCATGAGTCATGTCCAGTGGTCGGTCCAGTTGTGAGGGGGGAAGGTGGCAGCTGGAGCCCCTCAGGGGCGGTCTCCTTTGGGCTTGGGAGGGGGCACTTCTTTCTTACCCTGGCCTCGGTCTCCAGCCGGAGAACCGGTTACCCCTGGCCAGTGGTGGTCCCTTACTGCCGGCTCTTCCTGCATTCAGTCCCAGTTGCCCCTGCAGCTGGAGAACCGGTTACCCCTGGCTGGCGGTGGTCCCTTACTACCAGTTCTTCCTGTGTTCAGGCCCAGTTGCCCCTGCAGGCTGGGAAGGCCACCTAGGGCACTGGCGGTAGGCAGGAAGGCACAAGAATTTTGAAGCAACCTCTCAAGGCTCACATCAATGTTCGCTCCGAACGTCTGCCCTGCTGTTATAGGGGCATCTATCAGCGCCACCTTCTCGGTCTCCACAACCTTGGCCTGGGTTAGCCAGAGGTGTCGGCGAGCGGCCACCAGCGCCGCTAGAGACCTGTCTGATGTCTGACCTAACTCCCCCATTAGGTCAGTCATTGCCCCCGTCACTGCATGAAGCTTCCCAGCGTCCGTCTCCATTGCCCGTTCCTGCAGCCTCGCCACTAGCTGTGACTGGTAGAACACCAATATGGACGTTGCGTTTGTAGCTCTTACTGGCCGGTGACGTATATGCTTTTTTGAGCATGGCATCAGTAGTTCTGCATGGCTTGGATGGGCAAGTTGGGTCTTTGTCCCCTCTGGTGAAGGTATCTCCCCAATAGGAGGGAATGTGTCTAGACCAGCTTCTTTGGCTCCTGCAGTGTGTACCAGGGACTCTGCTGTTGTGGAGCCTGAGGGCGTGGACGCCGGGTTTGCTCCAAGACGAGCAAACCAGCTCCAAGAAGTCCTGGCACAAAGGGAGGGCTTGTTGTGGGTGCCCTTTCTGCTTTAAAAAGTGGTTCCCCTTCCCCTCCTGTTTTGTGGGCCAGGGAACATCCGTGGCAGCAGCTGCACAATATATGAAAAAGGGGCAGTATGGATCCCCCCGCTGTGCCTTGCCCAATAGAAGTGACGGGGTCAGACATGTCCGACCTTGACGCTGTAAAGGACAGCTTGTCTGGGCTTGGGGGTCTAGGTGGGGCCAGGATGGAGAGTGGGGAAGCTGGAGCTGCCCGGTGGTATGGGGCAGTCTACCCTGAGACTTCAGTAGGGTCTCCAGCATGGTCTACTGGACCCTCACCATCTCTGCGAGTTCCTGAAAACGCCACTCAGCTAAGCTTTGGCATCTCTGTGGTGACTCAGAGGGAGAGTGTCTGCACCTACGAGGGGAAGGAGAGCAGAGACCGCCTGCCTCCTGGTGAATGCCCTCTCGTGTGGTGCCTTCTAGGTGGTGATCATCTCGCCTCCACGGAGGGGCGCCTACGCCTCTGCACTGGTGGTGGGGAAGGTGACGGTGACCCAGGTGTATGGGGGAGCTCCCTGGTCACAGTGGTGGGCAGGGTTCCAGAGGACCTTTGGGGAGGGCCCTGGATCACAGATCTCATTCTCCCCTGCCCCGAGGAGAGAGACTCCGATGGGGAGAGGGCTGCCCTCCTGCACTTAGAGAACTTTTGGCAGGGAGAGCAGTGCAACAAACCTGCCAGTGCCCTGGCCGCATGGTCTGGCCCTAGGTATCTGGCACAGGAAATGTGTTCATCCTGCCTGGGGACCTTTGCCGCATTCTGGTTGCGGGTGGAACCCAGCAGAGGACCCAGTAGAGCACAATGTCATGGCGCGGGGCGTCTGTGCCAAGCAAATCCGTCGATGCCGAGCTGCTTGTGTTGGCAGTCGGTGCCGAGTAATCGGTGTCGGCGTCGTGAGTGCACCGAGTGTATTGGCTTTGGCACTGAGGAAGCGTGGTCGGTGCCGAGGAGCATGCTCGGTGCCAAGCAGTTGGTGCTGAGTCAATCGGTGCCGAGGAAGAGCATGGTCAGTGCCGAGCAGTCGGTGCTGAGTCAACCGGTGCAAAGTCGGTGCAGAGAGAGCGCGCTGTCAATGCCGGGCTAATATAGCCTAGTCAATCGCCGTTGGCGTCGAGGGGAAGAGTGGCAGTGCTAGGAGAGTCTGAGGCTTGAGATGGGCATGTAGGCCCGAGCTGAGGCCGAGTAAATCGACGTAGAGGATGGCTCAGCGAGTCCGTGGGGTCGCCCTGCTATCAACGGTAATATAACTACACGAGGCAGTGAAAGAGAACAATAGCTAATCGCTGATCTCAAATAGAGGGGTCGAAGCCACCTCTAATCAATAGAAACTACCAACACAAGGCTAAGGCAATAAGCAATCTCAAAGCACTCAAATATATTTAGCTTACCATGTATATCAATTTGTAGGTTGAAACCGTACAAATCGGCCAATTTTCAGAACAAAGAAAGCACAAGGTAATCTATGACAAAAATGGCAACATGCTACTGTGAGGACGACCCTCTTCAGCAGGAGGTGGGAGGGACTTCCTCCTCACAGCATGGTCCCGATAGGGTAGCTTTTTTATATATGCTCAGTGATTGACGGTCAGAGAGGCTCTTCCCATTCGGTAATGGTTGTCATTCCACTTGAAAGGGAAGCAGAGTTCCAATTTTCTTACACTGGATTCTGCATCAACAGGCATTATGTGGAAAAGTTGCAGAATTAGAACACGTAATGAACATTGTTATCAAGTGTGCCAGAAAAGAAGTGCCAAGTTTTCAGTCATAAAAAGGTACATTTCTAGTTTAGAAGAACGAAAACATGAAAAAAAAAAAAAGGTTCCACAAATTTGTTCAGAAAGACAAATACAAAGCTTAACACCAGCTTGTTGCAAGACATAACATCATTCCAAATATTGTTTGTCAATGTACATTAAGTCAGCTTCCTCGCTGTCCCATACCCTTAATCTACCTATTTAAATTTAGTATAGCAAATAATGTACAAAAAAAAAATCGAGTATTTGCTGTAAGCAGCAATGCAGTAACCACAACAGCAACTTGTCTCCGGTTTGAATGACAAACTGAACAACTGGATGCAGTCTGATTACTTTCAGCAACTTTATTTCAGCGCATCATAATAACAACAACACAGGCATAGTGCTCTCTTCTCTAACAAAGTCAGGCTTTGAATAAACTTAGTTACGGAACAAACAGCACGAACATCTTTAACACATTGACTACTAGATATTTTCATTAAAAGTTGCCACTACTTAGAACAGACGTGTTTGTATTAATGTGATTCACCTGCAGTAAGCGATGGATGGTATAAACTCCCACACAATGTCCCCCAATCACCAGTACAATAAGCAAAACAAACACGTTTATTCATGTAGTAATGTGAATGTGTACGTATATAATGCAGTTCAAGTTATGCCACTAGAGGTCAGTAGCGCCCTACATACTTACCCTCTACCTAGGATACCGTGGGGTCGAGGAAGTCCTTTGAGAACACTAATGTGTAGGTTTCAACAGAGATGGTTCTAGTAAAGACACTGTGATTAAAGTTATACTCTTGCATCTTGGATCTCAGTTTATTACAATTCAGTAAAAATTATTTGTTAAGACATGGATTACACTCTTACATTCTTTTTATTAAAACCTATGAATGTAATAAAAAAGTAATGCAAGTGCAGAAATGTACAGTACAGGTAGGTTACATTACTGCAAATTGTTTCTCTGTGATATGCATGCCACAGTGTTGAACGCACAGCACGCACATTCAGAAAAAATAATTCATCCATGCGGTTCTGTTTTCATGGTAAACCACAGGCAGGTGGGGAACCCATCTAAAACAACATGGGGTTTTCGATTTGCCAATCACTAGCGTGTTGCCTTTTTCACTGCCATCCATATTACAGCAAAGCAGGACTGAAATTATTTCGTTTTCTCTTTCCAGCCATGCTTGCTTGTGTTTCAGTAAGTGCACTTTTTTAAAACTGTAAACCTGACACTGCATACAGGGATTAAATAGTCAAGGTACAGTACACTGGTAATGAGGTGCAAACAGCTGAATGATCAATTCGTCAAGCTTTTACTACAGTAAAGTGCTGCCTTTTATTGAAATATATGTGAATGGCAAGATAACAAGTTGAAAACAGCTGATTTGTGAATTAGTAAGAGCGATTACTACAGTATTAGCAGTGCATTTGTTATTTAAATCTATATGAATGGCACATAATGAGATCCAAACAGCTGAGTTTGTCCGAAATATACGTTGTGCTTAACACGGTATGAACGATTCCTTTGTTATTGAAATCAAATGATGGATAGTGGTGGATACTGTAAGTGGTGTATACTATACTAAAACATTTTTATTTAGTTAATACATTTTCGGACCTCATGGTAGCTTAAAAACTGAAATGTATTTATTTAAATGTCTTACATGACTGCTTTTGTGCACGAGGCACCTGAGCTGAAGAAGAGCTTCATGTGAGTAGAAGTGTTTTTTTTTTTAAGTATTGAGGTATTATTTAGGCTATTGGAAATAACCAGGATGCAACCGCTGGGATAATGAAGCCTGAAGCTTCCAGAGAACACATGGAATTTTGAGCAAACCACATTACTCACTGAATAATGAGGAACATGTTTGTATTCAGTAGCAGTAAAAAATAGTGATGCATAAAATCATGAAAAAAACAAACAAACACTTTAAATGTTATTTTTCTTAACCTTTCCATTTTCTAATAGCAATGGAATCCTTATAAGAGGGCTTTACTATCTGGTGAGGCCCTTCTTGTTATGTTAAATGCCCTTGCCTTCAACATTTAATGACATGAGGTGGGCCTTACCAGATGGTAAAGCCTTCTTTTTTGGGTTCTATAGCATAATTAGTTTATTTCCATTTTGAAAGAGAATTTATCTGGGTAAAAGCTACATGGAAACCCACACTAAGGTACTACCAAAATAGCGTGAGAAAAAGGTGAGGTATTTTTCTTTTTCCATGGAAACCCGGCCAGTCTGCCATGCCATAAAACAAGTGTGTTGGTGTTGTTTGTTATATCATCATGTTCCACAAATAAGTCAAAATACTTGCATGTAGTGAAATACAAGATTAAAATATGAACCCAATCCCACATCAGTACAGCCATAAGAACATGTCAGTGATTTGTTTGGGCAAATACCTCCCTCAATGGCCAGAGAAATACAGTGGATTTACCATGTCTTTGATTTAATCCTTTTTTGTGCATGAACCAAGAAAGACATGTGTATTCCTTCAGGGCATCATATTTCAGGGAGCCTCCTTGTGTGGGTGGAAAAAATGCCTGCAAATCACTCATAATCAACATAAATATTATTACAAAGGGCACCCTGTTGCAAAGCTGCTGCATATTTCATATGGATTTTATAGTTCCACCAATATTAATATTGAAGCAACCTGATGATAAACAGAAAAATAATGTTTGAGAGAGAAGTCATAAAAAGAGACAGCAAGTCTCATGTACTATTTCTGTAGTGTTTGATGTGGATGAATTAGTCTATTCCTGCTAAATTGACTTGCTTGATTAGTTTCTTGGTGGCAAATTTGAAGGACTTTTATTTTTGCCACCAACATGCTGTTAATCTATTTTAAACCTTGAGATATATATATATATATATATATATATATATATATATATATATATATATATATATATATATATATATATATATATATACACACACACACACACACACACACACACACAACCGGTCAAAAGTTTTAGAACGCCTCCATTTTTCCAGTTTTTCTGAAATTTACGCAGTTTAATGTCTCAATGTACTCTGAAATTAAAGCATAGAACAAATAAACAATTGGAGATAAAAAATAAATCATGGAATTGTTTTGCAAAATTTAATCTAAATTTTTGACTCATCAAAGCAGCCACCTTTTGGAGATATAATAGCTATATATGATATCTTTCTACAATGGACATCAAATTTTGTTCAGAAAGTTCTTCTAAGGTTGTTCTGACATAGCCTGGAGGTATGTTTTGGGTCATTATCATGCTGTAGGATGAACCCCTGACCAACAAGGCGTATACTAGAGGATATTGCATGGCGCTGCAAAATGCTGTGGTAGCCGTTTTGGTTCAGGGTGCCACTCACTCTGTGCAAGTCGCCGACTCTGGATTCAGCAAAAGATCTCCAGACCATCACGGTTCCTCCTCCATGTTTGACAGTTGGTGTCACACACCAAGGAACCATCCTTTCGCTTACATGATGGAGTACAAAAACCCTGCGTGATGAACCAAAGAGTTTTTGATTCATCGATTCATAAGACCTTCTTCCAGTCTTCAGTAGTCCACTGGTGGTGCTTCATGGCCCAGGCAAGCCTCTTTTTCTTATTTTGCTATCTTAGCAATGACTTTCTTACTGCTACTTGACCTGTCAAACCTACAGCGCGAAGTCTTCTCTTCACAGTTGAAACTGAGACTTGCTTACTTTGACCAGTGTTAAGCTGTGCTTGAAGCTGTTGTCCTTTGAGCCGCCTATCACGCAAGCTGTTGACTCTCAGAAAGTTGTCTTCTGATTCTATTGTGGCTTTGGGTCTGCCAGACCTCTTCCTGTCAGAGTTTCCTCCAGTTTCCAAGTGCCTTTTGATGGTGTAGGAAACTGTACTCACTGACACCTTGGCTTTCTTTGCAATTTCTGTAAAGGAAAGGCCTACACTTTTAAGGGTTATAATGGTCTGTCTGTCTTCCTTTGTTAATTGCCTTTTTCTCACCATTATGATAGCAATATACTACTTCCTGCAGTACAATACTGTCCAAATAATGCTTAAGAGGGTGTAGTAACACAGTCTGTTCCAAGACTGCTTTTATAAAGACAGAGGGTTTGTAAGTAATCAATAAAAGTCGGGACACCTGTAGGAATTGTTAGCATCAACTTTCAAGGCTTAATTTACTCCCATTGCTGCAGAACAGCTGTTAGTAGTTAACCCATTACTTGTTCCCTGAAAAAGGCCTTTTTGTATAACGCAGAAATGTACATTATTTTTCAGTTTTTGGTAACCTAAACTTTTTTGTTAAGCCTCTGGCAGTTTACCGCTTACCTTTGCACCATCTCAGGTTATTCACTGGAATTGAACTGCTTAAATTTCAATAAAAATTGGAAAAAATTGGGGTGTTCTAAAACTTTTGACTGGTAGTGTGTGTGTGTGTGTGTGTGTGTGTGTGTGTGTGTGTGTGTGTGTGTGTGTGTGTGTATATATGTATACACAGTACCAGTCAAAAGTTTGAGTACACTTACTGGAAACTAGTTTTTTTTTCATAATTGACAATGTTTTACGTCTTATACGTTTCTGTTAATACTTGAAAATGAAAACACATGTTAGAATATACAAAACAAAACATAAAGAGTATCAAAGCAATGTTCAAGAAAATTGAAAATTGTCTCTAAATCTTGGATTCCTCAAAATAGCCACCCTTTGCCTTAACAGCCTCAAAAATACAAGGCATTCGGTTAACAAGTTTCAACAGGAAATCATCCGATATGTCTTTCCAGCTCTTCTGTAGCAATTCCCAGAGATGTAGGGCACTTGTGGGTAGCTTTGCTTTGACTTATGTCCAGTTCGTCCCATAAAAGTTATATTGGATTGAGGTCTGGAGACTGGGCAGGCCAGGTCATTAGATTGAGTTGTCCTTCACTTCTTCGCCAGATAGTTCTTGCACAACTTTGAGGTGTGTTTCGGGTCATTATCTTGCTGAAGAATGAAGGACTGCCCAACTAGCCGTAAACCTGATGGAATGGCATGCCTCTGAAGTATGCTATGATAGCCATGCTGGTTGAGCTTGCCATGGACTTGGTAAAGATCACCAACTCTGTCACCAGCAAAGCAACCCCAGAGCATGACAATGCCTCCTCCATGCTTGACAGTGGGAACCACACATGCAGAACTCATGCGCTCACCCTCTCTGCGTCTTACAAACACCGGGCGGTTGGACCCAAATATTTCAATTTTTGATTCGTCGATCCATAAGACCAACTTCCACTCCTCAAACGTCCAGTTTCTGTATTTTTTGGCCCAGGCAAGTCTCTTCCTCTTATTCTGCACTCTTAACAATGGTTTCTTTGCAGCAATTCTTCCAGTTAGGCCAACTTCACGCAATCTCTTCTGACCTTCATTTCAAGTAATTAGACTTTTTTCTTTGCTTAACTGAATGTATTTTGTCATTTGATGCTCCCTTACATTCAGGAATGACAAACTTGTGCCTATGCTACCTATATTTATAGTAATCATGGACCCTCAGCTGGTAACAATAATTGTTGACAAAAGGTTGAGTAGATAACATGCTAGCTAACTCAGAGAACATCTAACAAAGACACTTTTATACTTAGGCAAGTGTTCTAATACTGTGTTATATACATTTCAGACTTTTAACTGACTTGGGCTTCAGATTGAAATCCCTTTGCTTTAAGTGACTATTTCATTGAAATTGACAAGATTTACATTTTCATTAAAAATGTAATTTTTTAATGCAATTCACTAAATGATTTCCATTTTATGAGAGTAGATGTTGAACTTCATGCTGATTTGAACTCGGCTCTCACCAAGATAAGCACCAACTAAGATGTAGATTGCTGAAGTGTAATACTGGCTCCAGGGATCAGCTCATTTGTACCGCGACTCCAATTGAATGATTGATTAGCAGCCGAGTCTCAGTACAGCTGCTTAAAAACAACATGTTTTCAGATACTCGGGGTTGTGTGTTCGGTGAGTGGAGAACGGGATTGGAGAATAATAATAATTTTCTGTAGTTTCTGGTTTAAAAAAAAAAAAAAAAGAAATGGAAGGCTGGAGCTGGAGAGATGGCTGCCAGAATCTAGAGGACCTCCTTGGTGGTCTAGAGGACCAAGGCTGGTGCCTTGCCTGTGGGGAGTTCGGACACCCGGTGGCTGTCTGCAACTTCCAAGAGGAGGAGGAGGAGAAACTGGCCCAGGAAGGGAATTTGAGGAGAAAGAGGCAGAGAAGGAGAAAAGGGAAGAGGAAGGCAGAGCATCCACAGCCCAAGTCTTTACCAGCAGAGGAAGAATACCTGCTGGTTTCACCTTCACAGCCTGCGTGGAAGGAGGCAGAGCTTCCACAGCCCGCAAAGGGGGAGTCGTTGTTGGTTCCATCTCCAGCGTCGGTGGGAGAAGCCCTGCTTGCTCAAGGGCCACCATCGAGGGAGATCTGGGACTGGCTGACGGACCCTGACGGTGGCCTGGAAAGAGATCTCCCGAAGGTGATCAACCTGCTGTGGGCCCAAGATTGGGAGCGTTGGGAAACTCCACCACCCAGTGTCCCTCCGAGATATCGCAGCCATGGTGTTCAAATACCTGGCTGCCAATATGGGAGGGGTCCCGCTTCTGGTCTCATCAGGAGAAGCCCTGACACTGTCTCCAGGATCAGAGGAAGAGGATCCAAAGCACCAGCCCCCTGCAAGTGAGGGAGAGCCGCACCAGTCCCCTGCAAGTGTGGGAGAGCCGCACCAGTCCCCTGCAAGTGAGGGAGAGCCACACCAGTCCCCTGTAATAAGGGTAGACTACACGGCGCTCCCACCTCCTCCGTCAGGAGACTACACGCCTCTCCCACCTCCGTTGCCAGGAGACTACACGTCTCTGCCACCTCCATCGGCAAGAGCAGAGCAACAGGAGCTGCCTCGGACTCTGCCACCTTCACCGGCAGGAGACTACATGCCTCCGCCACCTCCATCGGCAGGAGAAGAGCAGTAGGAGCTGCTTCTGCCTCTGCCACGTCCACCAGCAGAGAGTGAATGCCTGCTGGGTCCCTGTCCCCTAACAGAGGGTGAATGCCTGCTGGGTCCCCGTCCACCAGCAGAGGATGAATGCCTGCTGGTATCGCTTCCCCCACCAGCAGAGGATGAATGCCTGCTGATATCACTTCCCCCACCAGCAGAGGATGAATGCCTGCTGGTATCACTTCCTGCACAACCAACTTGTCCTGACTCCCTGTCTCGCTTTGCCCAAGGATGCCTGCCTCGCTTCGCCCAAGGAAATGCCTGCCTTGCTTCGCCTGGGGTTGCCTGCCGCTCCGCATCGCCTGGGGTTGCCTGCCGCTCCGCATCACCTGGGGTTGTCTGCCGCTCCGCATTGCCTGGGCTGTAAAGGGGGGAGAGGTCAGGAGACCACCTTCCCCCGTAGCAGTTTCGCTGGCAGAGATCTTGTGGGAGATCTGGAGACCACCAACCCCAGCAGCTTTTCCGCTGCTGGACTTGCCCCGGCTGAAGGAGTAAGTCTGGGAGCTGTCAGCATATCTGCTGACAGGTGCACCATTGGCAGCATTTCCAATGTGGTATCCGAAGCAAAATCAACAAGTACAGAGAAACATCATCTGTAATTGACAAACTTAGAACTGGAAGACCCAAAAAGCTGTCTAACAAGGATCAGCAATACTTGAAGATAATATCCTTAAGAAATAGAAAGAAGACAAGGGTTGAATTAACAACAGAACTGTTAGAAGGCACAGGTATTGTCTATCAAATCAACAATATGAAGGTCACTTGAAATCAAGACTTAAAGGATGTGTTGCAGTAAGAATACCTCTGTTAAGAAGGGAACAAGACTAAAAGTCTAAAATATGCACAAGAACAGAGTCTCCTTGATGAACTCCTTTTTTAATCTTGATTTTGTCGCTGTTTTTATGGGGTCTTACTGTGGATGTTGCATTCTTGTATATCTAAGTCTCTAGATTATAGGAAGTAAGCTAATAGGTGTGTAGTGCTTGAGGTCTTCTTTATCTCCTTTCTCATGTAAAGTATCACTGATGTGTTACAGTCGATTGGCACTTTCTTTTGCTTAATAAGATCTGTAAAAGTACGCAACAGTGTTTCTGTCGGTTCTTCACTTCCTTCTTTCATATATTGTTATGCTGTCTTCTCAGGGTGCCTTTCCTGTCTTCATAGTATGCATATAATTAAATATATAGAAATATGTAGTTGAATAGGTCTGTCTAGAGGAAGCAACTTCAAATTACTTTTTAACCTTTTGTTTTTACTTGTGATTACAGTTACTCAATTGTTATACTTTTAATGTTTTTTTTTTTTTTTTTTTTTTTTGTAAACACATTTTTTGTAACAGAATTGTCCACTGTTTTATGATATACATAAAACAGTGGAGATTGTATAATGTTGTTAGCCTCTGTAGTCACTCAATCGTGTGCTCTACTACAAATACAATTTCAAAGTAAAGAATTAAGCAGTTTCAGGGAACTTTGCTTTATGAAAGTGTTTTTCATCATGGCCTCCCCCTTGCTGTGATGATGAAAAATACAGCTTGAGAATTATCCATCAAAATGTGATTGAGCTGCCCAAGGTGAAATGATGTATCAGAGAAAGTGCTTTGCAATGAATCATGTCTGAGATCTGTTTTTATCGAAAGTGACTGAATCCTGTCACACCTTCATTTGTACTTATATCTAGAGAAGATCTTATCCACATCATGTTATTGAGAGTTACTGAATCTGCCCTAAATACAGGGCTGTGGCAGTGTGCCCTGTGCGTATCTTTGTCTTTCATGTTGTCTGTTATATGTGGATATAGTGGTGCACGGGGTATAAATGGGTCTGTGTAGCACAGGGGTGGACAATTCCGGTCCTGGAGGGCCGGTGGCTGTCCTGGCTTTTGTCCCAACTTTGCCCTGAATTACTTAATTGGACCAATTATGACCAATTATTGGTGTAATTAAGTAATTTAGAGCATGAGTATATATATATATATATATATATATATATATATATATATATATATATATATATATATATATATATATATATATATATATATATATATTTAGTATTTAGGCATAGGGATTGCACAATCACTTCATGTGCAGATACTATTGATTTCCATTACATGAGAGTGAAGTTTTAACATCTACTCTCATGTAATGGAAATCAATAGTATGTGAGCATGGGGGTTGTAATTAGTTCATGTCCTGGAATTCAAGTGAATAATTAATTAGAAATTGAATCCTGGCACAACTGTACATTTAGATGCAAGAGTCACTCACCCGGGGTTGGGTGTACAGTGAGGAGGTATGAGAGAGAGAGACAGAGGAGATAAGTTTAAGAATTAACAATTGCTACTGTGCTGGAGAGCCAACATGATACTTGTTGTGTGTTTAGTGTTCGTCCCTGTTTGTTAGTGTCTGTCTGTTTTGGCCACCACGCCGTTTTGTTTTGTATACAGTTGTGAAAGGGTCTTCCTCGGGTCACACGTGTGGGTAGCCGCTGTTCAAGCATACAGAGAGACTGAGGTGGTGTTGAAACGCCGGCACAGACGCGCAGGATTTATTAACAAAAACATAAAACGAAAGTAAAATAAAGGCGGTCATGTGACGTTACCAGCGATGGTAACGCACAGAGGACAAATACAGCAAACTGTACAAAAAGTGCAAAATAAAACACAATACCCCAAACTATAACTCAAAAGGTGCCGTGAAAACGGCAGGCCTTGCAGCAGCCCCGAGCTATCTCCCGCGGATGTTTTTAAACTGACGGACACTCGGTCGAGACCCGCCCACCTGCTGATTGAGAACCAACACAGCCAATCACTTGCTGCCCTTCTCTCAACCAAGCATTGCAGGCAGCAAGTCTCAATCAAGCGCCCGTCTGTAAACAATAATACAATCAAACTAATCAAGTCCCAAAACGACACAAAATAAACCCATTCCCACATATAAAACACACCAACACTAATTTACCACTGTGCAGGGCAATCACACTGCCACAACAGTGCTTTTTCACTTGTTTAACCTTTTTTATTTTGTTCATTTAATAAACGTACAAGCAGTGCATTTATAATTTCCCCAATCTGCTGTGGATTCCTTTCATTTCACTTGCAGTGCTTTGTGTTTGTTCCGGGTCTGATGTCACCTCTCAAGCCAGCTTGCCACAAGGAGATATATTTGCAGCTAAAAAAGCACAGCCACACTTTCTATGAATATATTTTATGCTATCTTAACAATTTGTTGCATCTTTTTTTTGAGGTTCCAGAAAGAAGTCACTCCACTTTTAACAAACTGTGATTGTCACTGAATGCTAATATTGTTAATATTGACAAATTAAAGCTGATAAAAAAAAAAAATATATGGTACCACGAACATTGTACCTGAATATTATGGATAACAGAGAGTACTGATGAGGTTAAAGCCACACATCAAGGTTGTCATAAGTGAAATTTTGTATGCATTCTACTTTGTAGAATCTCTTTATTATACATTATCACTCTACTAAATATAAATACAGGCTATCTTATAGTATATGGGTTGAGCAGCTACTCCTCAAAGTTAGAACACAGCTGTCCAAATGATAGAATAATTGGTAAAAAATAAATAAAAAAAGGAAAATGTTTCTCAATATACAGTATGATACTATAGTACGTATAATCATAATGCACATTAGTTGAAATAAGTTTGATTGTTTCAATTAACTGTTTAACTTCTATAGATTACATTATTTATAAAAGGCAAATCTGCATTTTGAAGTTCACCATGCTTTCCATTTGCCATGTTGTTTGCATTCATGCTTTCAATAGTCCTTCTCCAAATATAGAGATGAACAATTCGGGTTCAACAAACAATTATAATGTACAAATGCTTGTTTATTTCCAACAATAACATTTTACAACTGTGAAAAATGTAGTTAAACGCTAAATATCGTAACACGTGTAAGCAATCAATTATTATTATTCCCAATTTAGTAATCCCAATGATTGTTTTTCAGCCCGGCTCACCGCTGCCACCACTGATTCCTAGTTATCTATCTTTTACACCAGGGGCATAGTTGATATTAACTGGAGTTTACTTCCATTCTGGTTATCAACTAAATGTGTACAACCATTGGAGATGCCATCTTCATAATTTCACTGTTGGATGTTTTTCAGGAAAATTAAATGAAGCCATTCCCTTGGCCTTACTGCTGCCCTAAGATGGCTAACATGGTTGTCTTGTGAATGTTTGCTTTTTGTTTTTTTCTTTTTGGCGACCATTAACCGTTTCACTGCCACAATTATAAAGGAAGTACACCTTGATACACTTTTACTATGTAGAAACAACAGTTTTCTATTATTTTTTTAGTCAAGTTCCATCATCGATCTTGTCCTATAAAATGAACCATGGCACATTGTTTTAACTAATGACCATAGAATCTGCAAAAAGACAGGACTGGATAGAGCCAACCTAAAGCACATATGTATTTATCATTATAATATGTGGACCTGGGGGGTTGATTTACTGAAAATCCTTAAATCAACACAAGAAATGTTATTTTTTTTAAATTGAATGTAGCCTAACAAGTACAGCTGCAGAAGAAACAATCTGTTTCTTTAATGTAAATTCAGATGGTTTTCACTAATTGTTTTGCAATCCTTTTTACAACTAATATATTACAAACGTATTTCTGGAAACCCATCATGTTTGCCCTTGAATTCAAGCAGATGAATAATGGAAAAAGAAAGCTAGGATGTCACGCTGTGCTTTTCTGTCAAATGATTCCTTTATTGCTGTTGGGTTTCATTATGTTTAAATGCAAATTGGAATGACATACTTTTTAAATACATTCAGATTATGAGAAAGTGTACTTGCTTATTTCATTTTATTTTCAATTATCCTCCACTCCAGGTCTGGCTCCTTTGAGATCTAAAGTAGTGACATGTGGAAGAGTCCACAAGCAGAAGATACTGTTGTCTGGCTAGATGGAGTATCCCTATAAACCTTATAATCCAATGTTTATATAATTTTAGAATAGATGAAAACACATTGTATTCAAATGAGAATTGTAGAGATCTAAATTATTATATTTTGTAATGTAGTTATAATTCTTGAAAGCACCATTGTGTTCAATATCTTCTACCAACATGAAGAAATTGTTAATATTATATTAATATAAAACACTGTTTTTTTCTTAACAAGGGAGGCTATAAAGTGGGGATGGGTTATTAATCATTAATTACAGATTATTTCTTTGCTAAACTGACCTGCACATGGGCCACTCAGTTCTATATTGTATTGTATCAGATCATACTTCAACACTCTTTTTTTCTGCCATTGTCTTTTAACATATTACTTCTCCTTATAACAATTCTGTGTAAGTGGTCTGGGTGTGATGGGAAATGACTGGGACATCACAATGACTTTCTAAATTGGAAACTCAGAACAAATACTGATACTTTCTTTAATAGAGTATTGTCATTTTATTGTCTGCCCTAATTATTAAAATGATAGCTTAGCTGTAAAATTGACATTTTTACTATCACATAATGTAGCAGGAGCAAAGTTTTATAAAGGTTAGCAACAAAAAGGTTAATAAGTGTACTATAGACCAGTCATTGTTCTTCATATTTACAATATGTAGGCAACGCAAGAGTGCGGTATAGATAGCTTTAACAGTGGTAAAATGCAGCTTGAAGGGGTTGCTATAGTGTGTTTACTGTTAAGCAGACTAGTTGGATTTTGAATTTAGTCAATTCTGACCAGTCTGCTATACTAAAGTTGCAGTACAACATTACAATGCCTCCTAAAACAAGCAATTGTGTGACTCGCTTTGTATTTGAAAGTTATTTAATATCTGTATGTGTCCATTTTCTGTGTCCCAGTATAAAAAGCAGATGTGGAATAAATACAGTTTTAATTAAATTTCAGAATTTATATAAAAAATAATCACAATTAGGGCATTCATGTAGTTCTTGAAACTGAAAGATATGGTCTAAATAGGTTATTGTATTGAGGACGCATACTTCTAACTTACAGTGAGATCTTTCAAAGTGTGTCAGAAAGTAGGTCAGTGCTATTTCCAAAGCTGACAAGACTTTGGGAGATTTTCTCCACTTTCTAGAACACCCTTCCTTTATTATGGATAGCAAATTAACTGGAGGCTTATAAGGCTGTTACTGCCAAATGTTCTCAGCAGAAGAGAAATGAGTAACAGCGCGGCACACCTTAGGGACTTACCTGGCCTCCTTTACAGGGCTGCCTCTCTCCTCTGAGCAAAAGGAACAGAGTCTTGAAGGTGAATATATAGGAGAACCAACTGAGAGTGGGATTCTTCTTTTAATAACTAGGATGCTGGGGAGTGTTTAATTAGGTCACAGAAAAGATAACCCATGCCTACAACATGCTGTTTGTACATTACTCTTACTGAGTCACAAATAGTGATATTGTAATTTGGGTGGAATGATTCTGTATCTTAATTTAGTTGCTGGCTATTTAAGTAATACAGATCACAGCATTGCTCAGATATAATAAGACACTATACAAAAGACACTTATAAACATAAAAACTGCAAAACTTTTGAATGTCTTTCGGAAAATTAAAGTCAGATCCATAAGGAGGTTATTCTTGATCAGAATGCTTTACTGAAGAAAAATGGTAAGCTTTAGCAATGAAAACACATTGAGATTTTTAATCCAATTGTATAAACAAGTTTGTGCTGTCCCCATCGCTACTATTTATTAGAACACATTTAAAATAGCTTTTAAAAACATCACTGATAAATGTAATTTGATCGTAAAAACACTTAAAAGACTATTTATTCTACATTCCCTCTCATTGTGGTAAAGCTTAACATTAAGCCCCTTTCACATTTGTGCTCCTATATGGGTCCCAGGTCAAAATCCCACGTAGTGTGAAACCACATACCTGGGTCGTACCCGTGTTGACAGCAACCCACCTCATGACACGCTTTGACCCGGGTCGAGCGAGACAAAATGCAAGATGGGCATTTGTAAGCGGACAAAGTAACAAACAGCCAGTTCACTTTCTCAAGGAACATTTCTGTTTATTCAGTTTAGCAATATTTTTGTTGATTGAGACACACCATGAGCCAAATTCCAGCAGGGATGAAGAAACATCTACTGTAATGAACATTTGGGCTGACAATTCAATCCAGTGAAGCTTGGATGGACTAGCTACTTCATGGTAGAGCATGCCGGTGTGAAAGGGACTTTATACATAAGTCACTGTTAAGAAAATGACAACAGTAAGAAA